>NC_060906.1:2778466-2881603 GCF_014805685.1 Silurus meridionalis | reverse complement strand
TAGCGCATAACACTGGATCTGACGTTTTTATAAACTGAGGTTTTATAAACTGATGTACTGCTTTCTTTTAGCACATGTCACACCACTCTGAAAGGAAAAGACAGATACAATCATCAAACACTAATGTGAGTTTTCCTCCTAGAAAAGAACCATATTTTAATACTTGAATCTTTATTTCCTAAATAACATTCTCTTCATATTCACATTTATCAGTTCATTTTGTCCTCTAATCCAGTTTAATCTACCACTGAGGACTGAGGAGTCTATATTCAAATAAATACAGGTAAACATCACCTATTTCTATTTTAGCTATATTTCTACACTTTTTTATTGCTATATTTTCTATTGATAGTTCAACTTATATATAGATATGAGCTACTAAAACATATTAGATTAGAGCACCGTCACAGGCAATGCTACCCTCGCCTACGCACACATTGTCTGTGTTCCTTTAAGACATGGAATGCTTTGCACATTCATTTGAGTAGAGTCCATCCCAAAAAACCTCTCAGGAGTTACTGGAACTGTCTACAGTGAGCTGCCATTTGTGTGCTTGTTGTGATCATACAGAGAGATTCTTTTATTTACGTTGGCATTCATCTAAAGAATAATGAAACTGTTACATGTATGTTTAGGGGCTGCTTTTTTCAACACATTCCAGCGTGGTACCGTGACAGGATGCCACCTGTGCCATAAGTTCAGTCGTGAAATTTCCTCACTACTAAATATTCCACAGTAAACTGTTAGAGGTGTTATAACAAAGTGGAAGCGACTGCACTGTTAAAATAAATAGTTTTCTTACAGTCAAATGTCTGTATTTAGAAATTTACCTTTTTTTCAATTGACAACAAAAGGCCTGTTGTTTTACAGATATTTTCTGTATTTTTACGTTCTGTCATTAAATTTATCAAAAAATTATTGTATTTTGATATTATAGAAATGTTCTGTTTTTTAAAAGATATTAGCTGTGTTTTTACAGAGTAATTTGTAATTTTACATAGAATGATATCTAATATTTACAGATTATTCTTGTAATCATTAAGTCAGTGTTTTTATTACTATTGAAGACAGTTAATCATATGAAGGTTAAAGCGAAGTTATTAATGTCAAATAATAACATATGTCTGTTTTTCACCCTAAATTATTATAAATTAAAATGTGGTATTTGCTCATGTCCCAGTAAACAAAAAGTTAATCATTTAGGTTTTTGTGGTTTATATTTTCTTCAGTAACAATTCCTACAATATCCAAAAATCTAATCAAATATAATACAATATAATGTTTAATAAAATTACACAGAACTCAAATCTGAAATACTACAAACTTTTTTTAATTTATTTTTATAAAAAATAAGGCATTGGTCCAGTATGGAAAGTTCCCATTTTTATATTTTTAACTGAAAAACCCTCACATGTTAACATTTTAATACAGTAAAGAATTTAAAATAATTCGCTTCTTTAAAAAAATCATCAAATAAATAAAAGCAATAAAATAAAAAGCAACCTGCACATCAATAGTCATCAATAGTGCCAACCAACAAAACACTTTTTGGATTCCTTGCACGGGTTCTCCTGGTCTCCTACACCAACGCTGCTCAGATCATCCTCCTAGTAGGTTCGCAAACCGCCATTAAAGAAGAATAAGATGATTTAGGTTCGGCTCCGCGCGTGTGCATACTGACACAAATTCAATATTGGCGCTGAATTAGCTGCATGTTTTTTTGACGTAGGAAAAGCCTATGATATGCTGTGGAAAGAAGGCCTGCTGATGAAACTGGAAAGCTTGAAAATTGAAGGAAGGATGTATAACTGGATTAAGAGTTTCTTATTTGGAAGAACGGTTGAAGAAAGAGTAGAGACCATTAGGGTTGCACAAGCCAGTGCACTCTTAGTGCCGGTCCCAAGCCCGGATAAAAGGGGTTTAATTTCCCCCTTATTCTGTGTTCGCTCCACACTCCAGATCAGTAGGTGGCGGTAATGCACCTTCCGTTGGTCTGCCAAGCCGCCATAAAACACCACAAGAAGAAGAAGAAGAAGAAGAAGAAGAAGAAGAAGAAGAAGAAGAAGAAGAAGAAGAAGAAGAAGAAGAAGAAGAAGAAGAAGAAGAAGAAGAAGAAGAAGAAGAAGAAGAAGAAGAAGAAGAAGAAGAAGAAGAAGAAGAAGAAGAAGAAGAAGAAGAAGAAGAAGAAGAAGAAGAAGAAGAAGAAGAAGAAGAAGAAGAAGAAGAAGAAGAAGAAGAAGAAGAAGAAGAAGAAGAAGAAGAAGAAGAAGAAGAAGAAGAAGAAGAAGAAGAAGAAGAAGAAGAAGAAGAAGAAGAAGAAGAAGAAGAAGAAGAAGAAGAAGAAGAAGAAGAAGAAGAAGAAGAAGAAGAAGAAGAAGAAGAAGAAGAAGAAGAAGAAGAAGAAGAAGAAGAAGAAGAAGAAGAAGAAGAAGAAGAAGAAGAAGAAGAAGAAGAAGAAGAAGAAGAAGAAGAAGAAGAAGAAGAAGAAGAAGAAGAAGAAGAAGAAGAAGAAGAAGAAGAAGAAGAAGAAGAAGAAGAAGAAGAAGAAGAAGAAGAAGAAGAAGAAGAAGAAGAAGAAGAAGAAGAAGAAGAAGAAGAAGAAGAAGAAGAAGAAGAAGAAGAAGAAGAAGAAGAAGAAGAAGAAGAAGAAGAAGAAGAAGAAGAAGAAGAAGAAGAAGAAGAAGAAGAAGAAGAAGAAGAAGAAGAAGAAGAAGAAGAAGAAGAAGAAGAAGAAGAAGAAGAAGAAGAAGAAGAAGAAGAAGAAGAAGAAGAAGAAGAAGAAGAAGAAGAAGAAGAAGAAGAAGAAGAAGAAGAAGAAGAAGAAGAAGAAGAAGAAGAAGAAGAAGAAGAAGAAGAAGAAGAAGAAGAAGAAGAAGAAGAAGAAGAAGAAGAAGAAGAAGAAGAAGAAGAAGAAGAAGAAGAAGAAGAAGAAGAAGAAGAAGAAGAAGAAGAAGAAGAAGAAGAAGAAGAAGAAGAAGAAGAAGAAGAAGAAGAAGAAGAAGAAGAAGAAGAAGAAGAAGAAGAAGAAGAAGAAGAAGAAGAAGAAGAAGAAGAAGAAGAAGAAGAAGAAGAAGAAGAAGAAGAAGAAGAAGAAGAAGAAGAAGAAGAAGAAGAAGAAGAAGAAGAAGAAGAAGAAGAAGAAGAAGAAGAAGAAGATTTACTCTGCGGTGAGTAAATAATTTACGTATAATTTTCTGTAATGTATAAATTAGTGATATAAATAGTGATCCTGAAGTAAACATATTTTTTTATATTTTTATAATAAAGTTTCAAAATAAGTTGAAAGCTGTTTAATAGAGAAACGTGATTTAAAGAGTGTTAGCTCGCTAGCATTTTAGCTATTAATGTAAACATAATCACACATTAACTCGTGACAGTAAATTACAGATTTGTATTTTTATTTTCTTTTATAAACCCGTTCATACGTTTATTCATATGCTTCATTAGAGATGTAGTGAAGCGTCGCGTTCATTTCCTGTTTGGACCGGAAGTAGATTCTGCACATGAGAAGACACATGTGGATCTGTCGGAAGCTGCTGTTGATCGAAAGGTAAGTTATTATTGATATTTAAATGCTTCTCTCTGAGCTCATGGATCAGTTTGGTTTGTTTGTTTTAGTCTTTTAAGCTCTTGGCAGCTCGTTGTACAGTTAGAAAGCAGCTAGCACGCGATGCTAACGGCGCTAGCGGCATTGCAGTGATTATCATTGTGTTTACAGACTCTATAGAGAGAATCAGTTTACACTTGTTTTAACTGCTGCATTGATGATCACATGACATAGTTGTAAAAGAACCTGTTGTCATGACTACAGTATGTGAAGGGGGGTTCACCCAGTACAGTATCCTGACATGCTAATGTTAAATACACTCTATGGACAAAAGTTTGTGGACCTGACTATAAGATTGGTATGTGCTTTTTAAACATCCCAGTGTGTGTGTGTGTGTGTGTGTGTGTGTGTGTGTGTGTGTGTGTGTGTGTGTGTGGTGATTATTTTGATAAATGTTACTGTGTTAAGACTTTACTGTTATAGACCGGTACAGAGGTCACATAGGTCACGAGTGAACTGTTTGTACAACCTGATGCTCGTGAGTCCCACCAGAACAGATCCAGTGCGAGTGTCCCAAAGTTAACAAACAGTTTACACAATAGTACTTCATTAAACTGTAACATTTTCACATGATGAGGATCAAACAGTTTTTAAAGATCAAACACTTACACAATCTCCTTAAACTGGATTGTTCCAGTTACGAGGGGGTCGTGGAAATGATCCCGCTAGATAGGAATTATTCTACCAAATGTGTCGTTCATTACACCGTGTTTTTACCTAAATGTTAATTGATGGCTCACGGTTACAGACAGTTCCTTAGGAATTGTGGGCACAAAGGAAACATGATGTGGGTTTAATTAAAGATCACTGGTTCATATCACACCAAAATCTGATTACCACAAGTGCAAACCTCAATATCCACTGAAATCAGACCGTCCTCTGTTTTGTCTGTCGCCCACAAACAGGTGAAGGAGGCGCTTCCTGGACCGGAGCAGACGCCTCTACATAACCTGAAATCGGGAGACGGGGTGAAGTGAAGCGGTGAAGTACTCCAGAAGAAAGAGCCCGAACACCAAACGGTGGCTAAGACCTTTCCAGGTGCTCCTGACAACACAGACTGCTGTGAATGTCGCAGAGAGAGCCACGTGGATTCACGCCAGCCAGAGCAAACGAGTGCCAGACCCGGAACAGGGGTTGATGGGAGACGGGGAAAGTGAGAACACTTCACATAGGAACTCTGGTGTCGCTGGACCTCGTGAGGTGGGAGAAGGGCGCCGTTTAGGTGCTTAAGTCGCACCTGCCCTTCAAGCACCAATAACGTCAAGAATAGGAAAGGTGTCACCAGACCAGATCTAGAACAAACAGGAGACCCGCTCCGATCCACCTGACGACACACAACCTGAGAAGGATACGTTGATTTAAGTAGTTCAGCGTTGAATTATGTTGTAACGAGTTTCACTGAGAATATTCACGATATTAACCTTCTCTTGAGCAGATTCTATCAAAATGTATCTTCATTATGTTCTTTTTCAATGTTGAAGAATCTCTTCTACATTTGTTTTGCCTCCTTCTCCAAGTCTTTTTGATCAGAAGTTACTGTTTTTATTCCTTTTTGTAAAAACATTGTACAGTTGACTGAAGCTGCTATTATTCTTTCAGATTTGCACTCTTGTTTTTTATGATTTCCCACCAAAATGTGCTGATCTGACCAATCACAGTCCAGAAAATCTACACTTGTGTAAAAAATGCTAATTTTGATGATGCAGGTGCAGTACCAGGCCCCGGCTACAGGGGCGCACTCTCGAATTCAGAGATACACTGTGTAATAAAAAAGTCAGTTTTTCTGTGGTATGTAAGGACATGCCTCAAAACTTTGAGAGGAGGATTCTGGGACATAGTAGAAGCATCTACAGTGCAGAAACAGACTGAACATGATTTCATTCAGAACAGACATGTTTTAACTTTCTCACATACACACACTGAAGGTCCCCGTCTCCAGATCTTCTCCTGTACAACACTGAGAGAGAGAGAGAGAGAGACTTTCAACATTCCTTTATTATGACAGTTATGCAGTGTCCACCCTTCATTTATCAAAAGTGCATTTGTCCCTAATACCTACTTAAAAGGTAAAAAACTAAACCCCTTGTTTGTAGTAAAAAGGGTAGAAATAAAAGAAGTGGATGAATGGGTGGATAAACAGATAGAAGTGTATATTACAGCATTTTGTTTAAGAGAAGGTGTTTTATTATAAACAATACACAGAACCCCCTCTTGCCCCCAGACCTTACAGAACTCCTGCACTCTGTGTGTCATCCTGCAATGCACAAACTCAATCTTCAGTCCGGCCTTCAAAAGAGTTCTAATGCGCTGTTCTGGATTCAGTGTTCCCCTGACTATCAGTTTATTGTTTCTCATAAGCAGGTAGCTAGTTCAGCTCGGCCTTTTATAACATTAACTGTGCAGATTGTCTCTCCACAGATAACCAGCTTCTCTGTGAGTATCTGCACTAAACTTTACAGTGTACTGAACATATCTCTAAGTCTGTTACATCTAAGGAAGAGGTGGACAATGGACATGTAGCTACAGTGGAGTCGATATGTGCCACGTGTCTGTCTGTGGCTGCGAGACTGGATCAGATTGATTTGAGACGAGGCCGGAGTGAGCCTGGATTAGTGCACTTCAGAGAACTCAGTTCAGACTTTACCTGAAAATCAGTCACACACACACACACTTCAACACAGCAGCATTTACACATTTTCTTTCATTTCTACCTCAAATAAACCCAAATATTCTCCTACACAACACTAAAGTGCACTAAACATGGTGTACGAGACACTACACAAAATAAAATCCTTTTACAGAGAAATGTAGATAAATAACACATATTTAGTTCATACACTAGTGCACTACAAAACCCTGCCTTTCCTGATCACCCTACAAAGTGCACTTCAACATCGAGTCATTTGGGACTCGGCCCCAGTTTTCGTTAAAACGCCGGTACAGTGTTAAAGCTTTTAAAACTTTACTAAATAAATCAAAATTAAAGTTAATTAAACATAAGGAAACAAGTTGTAAATCTACATTTGTGACTTAAATTTAAAACACCATTGATCCAGCATCATAAGCAGCTCGACTCAACAGTAAATGCTTAGTAGTTGATCCTGGTACAATCTGTACAAGAGTATTGGGACTCCTGAATTTTCATAGTAGCAACATTTAAAGTTCCCACCTGAACCTCCACTTCTCCACTTCTCCTTTCCCTGCTGTCTCTGTAGACGTCTTCCTCCTCTCCTTCTCCTCCTTCAGCCAACAGTAGCCCAGTTTCCACCGGTACCCTGTAGGGTAACGATACCTGTGGGGGTTGTTGGTAACCAGGGCCTCGATCGATCCGGTATGAATTTCTCTTTCCTGATCCGGATATTTGATTTGGAAGGATGCACTTCCTTACGCAGCCCTTCCCATTTACCCGGGCCTGGGACCGCCGCTAAGAGTGCACTGGCTTGTGCAACCCGATATATGTTTATATATGTGTGTGTGTGTGTGTATAGCTGGCCAAATGTATAGGGGACAGCATTCATATTGTGCATCACTGGGACTTTCCTGTCAGCATCTGCTGTGTCTTGATAATCTCTTTCCAGAGAACTGCTGTACACATACTGTAGTCTGTGCAGCACAATTCTGTGTATCTGTGCATCACTCTCCTTTATGGACAAAGTAACCCAGCATTAAACCACACACATTTTAGTTACGCTCCAAAGCAAAACGGCTTCAAATCAACATGTTAATGATTAAATTACAACAATTACAAATATAACAGTAATAATAAAGAAACAGGAACAAAAAATAAATTGTAATAACAATTGTAACTGTAATATAAAGAAAATATAATTACAACAAACTAGTCCCTTCCGAATAGGGCTTTAGTGTGTGTGTAGAACTCGCTGTATAGCTGAAATCAAAACACCATAAATGTACAAAAAATGTGAAAAGAATTTACAATTATTATATCTACTGTCATTATAATATATGTGTGTGTGTGAGTGAGTGTCTGTGTACATATATGTATATCAACCTAACTGTTCAAGCTGACTTTGAGATTTTAGCCAGAAATCATCTCTTTTTTGTTTCTCCTCAAATTTTCCAAAATCCAGGTAGAGGTTTTCCTCAATATTCTCTACACTAAAGATTTTGGTGTCTCTCTCGTACACGTTTCTCACGTGAGCAGTGTATCTGTGTGCATCCTTGAAGTGAGTGTATTTGATCAGTTCTTCAGGTCTGGGTGAACCATTACAAGTGCAGAGGCGTTAAAGACCACAACTGGATATGAGTTCCAAAACCAAAAGTAGTAGTAAATAACACAGTAATATATGACTTATTGAGAACTACACTACTGTTTATGGAGTTGAGATCACATGCTAATTTTATCCAGCTCATTTTGTGAGGCACAATATGCATGTTGATTCAATTCTAATACAATAAATGTAAGAAATTATTCCTCCCTGTCACTGGGTATTGGTCTGTACAAGATATTACACAATTGTTTACCCAGAAAGGACAACTTTCACTTCACATAGACTGTCCTAGAACAATCATTGTAATCTGAACATTTGAGCAGACATGTGATTGGGAAATAGCAATAGTTCAATTCATTTTAGCTTTGATTTGTTTGTTTGAAGAACAAAAAGTTTGCAGCTTGATGTTCTGTTTTCCATTCAGTCACATTTTTATATTTAAAAGTAAACTTTGTTCAGTTTTTCTCTGCATTTGATCTGATCATAAAATAAATTTTATACATTTATTTTATTACATACATTTATTTATTATTCAATGACTATCTCGAAAAAGATTTTCCACAACTGCTTATACTTTACACTGTGAAAACCTGCACTTACATTTTTTATTTAATTAACTTGAATTTTCTATAAAATTTCACCTTCTTGACCAATGAGGAGTTGCTATTAATTATAAAAAATGTTTTAACTAGCTTAAGATATTTTAAGTTTATTTTTATAATTATTAGCAACTCCTCACCTGTCAAGAAAGTTTAAATAAATTGTGATTTCAAGTTATTCAACTTCTTTAAAATGTAATTGCAACAAGGCTTTTTACAGCGTAGACTGACATTAACTCATTCGTTGTGTTTCTTTATTGAACAAAGAGACAATATAGAACATAGTAAGTTTATAAAGTGCATAACTGCCTCTAGCTTAACAAAGAACAAATATTTTGGATTACACTAAACTGACATCCTTTCAAAATCAATACGTTTTCTTATGAGTGTACAGACGTGCTGGATGATGAGTCCCTTTTTGCTTCTTTGACTTTGTGCCTGTCTCCGGATTAATGCACAAGAAGCGCCTATAAACAAAAAGGCAGAGAGAAAAACTGTTAGTTTCTTTCAAGTGGGATGAAAAAGTAGCCTTCAGTTGGTCAATGCTTTTGCAGTACAGAGCAAAACTAAAGTCAGCTCAGTTCCAACAAGGTGATATTACTTTGGTCCAGTTAAACCCCAAACATTTAAATAAATAATTTTGGTATGGATTTTCTCCTCAATACAATGAACATTTTATCAGTTTGCTTTGTTTTTACATTCTGACTTTCATTATTTGCAATGTGTTAAGTTGCATCTTTATATGGAAAGTAACAGTATCAAAAATTCACGGTACAATAGTATTTCAGTACAGTGGAACCCGGTTATGTCGATGTCGTAGGGGGTCGCCAAAAAGCATCGAGGTAACCGATGATCGAGATAAACGAAAACAAAATGGCGGCAGTATATTAACGTGCTTGAAATTTCTTTATGTACATGATGTGCGTTAATAAATGAGAATGTACATGCACGTGTTTTTGGAGGGTTTTTTACACAACAGCGTTGTCGCGATTTGTTTGATGAAGGCATGCTATAAAAATGTACACACATGTTTGTTAACAACAAAAGGCATATGTGCACTTACTAACAGCAGAGATTTACCAGTATACAATACAAACCACTGTCCATTCTCCATACAAACCTTTATTATATTCTCCAACATTATAAACACACAGATCGCTCAAAAAAAAAAAAACAGCGGCTGCACAGTGCCGTCTCACATTTAGTCCACATGTGGAAAAAAAAGAAAAATAAACAGTAACTAAGTTTCTGAAAACTTATGACCATCAGGCTGAAGTAATCCGCACAAACACACAAAGCAAAGTGTCCGGAAAAACTTACGTCCGCGATGCCGAGGGGGAGATAAGCCGAGAGAGAGAGAGAGAGAGAGTGTGAGTTTGTGAATGGAAAAATAGGGAAATTAAAAAATACAGCGACCGGCGGCACGGCGAGAAGCCGGAAAAAACCCCAGAAGATCCAAAACCGAACCCGAAACCAAAAACGAGGGACAGAAAAGTCTCAAATGTGATCGACCGAAGGGGGCGTGGCAGGTGCTTTCTCGGCCGCTTTCTCTGAAGCTCACGGTTTCAACTCCTTACCGGCGCGTCGCTCCTTACCCTGCTCGCCGGTAAGCACGGCTCTCTCGGTAAGGAGCGACGCGCACGCCGGTAAGGAGTTGAAGCCGGGAGCGCCGCGCTCCCGTTCATCGCATAACATTTAACAAAAAAATGCATATGTGCACTTACTAACAGCAGAGATTCACCAGTATACAATACAAACACCTGTAGTATCTGTAAGGTTTGATTTTTCCGCCACTTTCGCGAGTTCTTCTGCGGCTGACAGCGCCGATCGACATAACTGACGTTAAAATTTCTAATTTTCCCCTTGTGCTCGAGATATTAGGGTTCGACATAAAAAAGTCGACATAACCGATAAAAAATGCGTAGAAAAAGCGAGAATTTTAAGTAATTAAATTGTGGCCTACAGTGGATTACAGTGGACTTGGTAATGAGGGTCACTCTGAAACTCTGCTTTCTATGGTTTACACTGTGGAACGTTTCATTGCCATCATGGCCGAGTGCTGGGATGTGATGGTGTATGAACCTGGGAAAAGTGAATGAATAGAAGGATCCCACACCAGTGTACAATTTTAATAATGACAAGGATAAAGAGAGAGAACATGTGTGAGGAGGAGGAATGGACTAAGCAGAATAATAATAAAAAAAGAACAAACCAGAAGATATTAAGCCTTTAAGATGAAACTTTATTCGTGGGGAAATTTCCCAAAAAGTGGTGTAGAAAGAAAGAAAGAAAGAAAGAAAGAAAGAAAGAAAGAAAGAAGAGTAAATAAAACTCTCTTCTGTTTTTGTAGGAAATATTATATAATACATCATATACATATTATATACATCCAGGTGTGTGTGTGTGTGTGTGTGTGTGTGTGTGTGTGTGTGTGTGCACTAAAGATGGCACTGGTCCCATACTGGGTTGATCACCTGATACTAGTAAGAAATGGAGATCAGATCAGAGAGAAAATAAAGAATGGATTGGGTCTGATCCTGTAGCATAAAGATAGAAACTCTATTAAATACTAACTAAAGGACAAAGTAATACATGTGATTTGGACTCCTTCTGCTCTGGGCTTTTTCATATCAACTCCTCAGATCCTGTAGATAAACGTGTTCTCGGTTTGCAGACACGGAAATGCAGGAACACTGGCGTCTTCACACACAATTGTTCATCACCATTAAACACTAGAAGAGAAAGAAGTGAATCAGTAACAGAAAACTAGAAGGAGGTGTTTGATGATCAGCAGCAGGTGATTATCTCTGCTTCAAGGAAACCAGGATTTGATTCCAGTGTATCATTTGTCCTTCAACATTTCTTCATGCTTATATAATATCTTTGGTAGAACATTTAGTGAGAACAAATAAGAAGGTGCAGAAGATGGAAGAGGAACATGAGCAGATATTTGCATCACATCACTGCACTTCTCCAATCCCAGGCTGTAGAGTTTTTACTGCTTTTAATAAAGATCACTGCTGTGGAGCTTCTCTATTGTTCTACATGGATATTAAAGTGCAGACTTTAAGAACAAGCTGAGGGGAATTTTACAGGAATGATAGAAGACACGGTGTGGAGGTGGAGAAATAAAAGCACTGTCCGAGTGAGGAAACCAGCTGCTTACAGGAGATCCAATATTTGTGGCAATAAAAGATGATCATCATCTAATAAAAAACGCTAATGTGCTTAATAATGCTAATGTGCTAAATAACGCTAATGTAGTAAATAACACAGATTTAGTAAATAACACGAATGTAGTAAATAACACTAATGTAGTAAATAACACTGATGTAGTAAATAACACTGATGTAGTAAATAACACTAATGTAGTCAATAACACTGATGTAGTAAATAACTCTAATGTAGTAAATAACACTGATGTAGTAAATAACGCTGATGTAGTAAATAACACTAATGTAGTAAATAACACTGATGTAGTAAATAACACTAATGTAGTAAATAACACTGATGTAGTAAATAACGCTGATGTAGTAAATAACACTAATGTAGTCAATAACACTGATGTAGTAAATAACTCTAATGTAGTAAATAACACTGATGTAGTAAATAACACTGATGTAGTAAATAACACTAATGTAGTAAATAACACTGATGTAGTAAATAACACTAATGTAGTAAATAACACTGATGTAGTAAATAACGCTGATGTAGTAAATAACACTAATGTAGTAAATAACACTGATGTAGAAAATAACACTAATGCAGTAAATAACACTAATGTAGTAAATAACATTAATGTAGTAAATAACACTGATGTAGTAAATAACACTGATGTAGTAAATAACACTAATGCAGTAAATAACACTGATGTAGTAATTAACACTGATATAGTAAATAACACTGATGTAGTAAATAACACTAATGTAGTAAATAACACTGATGTAGTAATTAACACTGATATAGTAAATAACACTGATGTAGTAAATAACGCTAATGTAGTAAATAACTCATTACATTAGTTTTAGTGTTTATATAAAACAGATTATTACTCACCTTAGTGTCTGTAATTTGTAACGTTTATCATCCTTCAGATCAGAGACAATCTTCACTCCTGAGTCTCCTACTTTATTCCTATACAGATCCAGTTCTTTTAGGTGTGAGGGGTTTGATCTCAGAGCTGAAGCGAGAGCAGCACAACCTTCATCTACAGATGCACAATGACACACACTTCACTCTTTCAGTTTCTACACATCCTGTGTGTGTTCTTTCCACTAAAAAGAGCTTCTTCACAACACCACAACACTCGAACATCTTCAGATCCCCCAGACTCTTGTAAAAGTTAAAATCAACAACAATCCTGGATTTTGTGAGTCTGGAGAGGATTCTAGCGGCATCACAGTCAGTGTTTTGAACGATTTTGTTTTTTCTGCTCAGGTATATTGCCATTTTAGCTTGACCAAAAATTAAATTAATCAACTGACACATAAACCTGTTTCTCCTGATGTACTTAAAACCCAGAATAAAATACGGTAGAGTAAAACTCACATTTAAGGAACTTAAAATACCTTTTAAAAACTCAAAATGTGACTGTAATGTAAAGCAGTGTGTAAAAACATAAAAAACAGTTCCTCTCTGTAAACAGAACGGACAGTCTTGTAAAACATCAGGGTTTAAAACAGTAATAAAAGAGTTCACTGGAGGTCGGCAGCTTTTTTAGGTAATGGTGGTTTGTACAGTGTCTTCACTCTGGTTTAATATCTTTGTTAAAACCAAAAACATTTCTCCACTGGGGGTCCACCCTCCCACTCAGCTTTTCCTTGTTTAAAACTTTAACACAGGCCCTGTAGAGCAGCTTCTCCGTCACTGTCCCAAAGTCTCCCTCATCTCCCCTTCACTCCTGCACTCCAGTCGAGGGCCACCACATCCGTCGAGGTAAGGGGCTATGTCCAGCTGGGGAAATGGTTCCTCCTCTGCAGGACCGCTCTCGCTGATTTTATAGTCCTTTAGCTGAACACGCTCCCTTGCTGTTAGTGTTGACCTCCATCAGTGTAGGAGCTGGTTAGCGATGCGCAGGGACCGTAGTCCTATATGTGCAGCCAGGTTCTCCCCTCGTGACAGGTCTGTCCCTGTGACGTTCACCAGCTCCTCTAGTCTGATGATCCTCGAGGAGACCAAGGCTCTGGACAGTGTGGGGGTGGTCGCATCGGAGATGTTTAGCCAACTCCCGTTGACCAGGGGCTCCTTCAGCAGCCAGTCAAGTGTTCCGCAGCCGCTTATCCTTTTCTCAAAAAAAGTCCATATTTTAAAATATCGGCGGTAAAAGACTGGTAATCCAGTAACATTCAGTGTGCTTCTGTCCATTAAAAACAAATTGCTGTCCAGCCTCAGTCTGTATGTGCAAAAGTCCACAGGCTGCTGTCCTCCATACCAGGTTCCTGGGCCCGGTTAAGAGTCTCTGGATAAACTGGATGCGAAAGGCTGATGTTCTGCTGGCGAGATGGACCAGCCCTTGCCCCCATTCCTCCTTGGGGAGATGGAATCCAGTGCAGACCATCCCAGAAGAAGTCAATAAGCAGGGCCTGGATGTTCGCTAGCGGGTTTGGCAGTGGATCCACACTCGCCAGCTTGTGCCACAGAGACGACGCTGCCAGGTTGTTTATCACAAGCATTCGCCCCCCTGTAGGACATCTTTGTCAGCCCGCTTGAGCACTTCAGGCATTACCGTCTCAATCACCGAGGAAACGGCCCCTCCCAACCAGCTGCACGGAAATGGCGTCTAATTTTCTGGCACTTATAAGGACGCCTGAATCCTCCAGACAGTGCCAGATTGTCTTTAGGCTTGCCCTGATCACTCTCCAGTGTATTTTTTGTTTTGTTTGTTTTGTGTTTCTGACCTGACCATTCTGTCCTCCGGTTTCCGGCTCGGCTCTGCTCTGCTCGCGCTGAACATGCGTTTGGTTTCAGCTTGCGCTGAACGCTCTCCGGTTTCTGGCTCGGCTCTGCTCTGCTCGCGCTGAACATGCGTTTCGGTTTCCAGCTTGCGCTGAACGCGCCCTGACTTCCGGCTCGGCATCCTCACCCTCTGCGGAATTGGCTCCCTGAATTGGCTCCCTGAATCGACTCCCTGAATCGGCTTCTCTATTCAGCTCTGCACAGCTTTTCTTTCCTGCTCTTTTTGCATCTGCCTTGGATCCTATAACCTGAACTTTCTGACAATCTTTGGAACCAGCCGCTTCCACCTGCTCAGTCTGCCCTTGACGTGCTCTACGATGCCTTCCCAGTTTTTATTTAAAAACTCATCGCTCCCCAGGTAGACACCCAAGTACTTAAAACCTCCTTTTTTCCCACACCAAACCTCCTGGTCAGCTCCCCACCTTCCCACTCCCCACTTCCTTCCCACTCCCCACTCTAAAACTGCTTCACTCTTTCCCCAGTTCACCTTTGCTGATGATAAAATTTGAAAGCTTCCTAAAACATCAGTTAAAACATCTACGTCAGACTGGGATCCCACCATTACTGCCAAGTTATCTGCATATGCTGACTGGTAGAGTGAAGCATTAGCATGTGAAATAATAAAACCAGAAAGAGAACTCCTTAGATTGATTAAAAGAGGTTCAATTGCAAGAGTGTACAGCATTCCTGACAGTGAACAACCCTGCCTGATCCCTCTGTACACTCTAAAAGGGGCACATAAACCATCATTAACCTTCAGTACACTCTCAATTCCACTGTACAGTACTTTGATCATGGCTATGAAACCAGGGTTGAACCCTTCCACAAGTATTTATGCTCGACCCGGTCAAAAGCCTT
Source organism: Silurus meridionalis (assembly GCF_014805685.1). Taxonomy (NCBI): domain Eukaryota; kingdom Metazoa; phylum Chordata; class Actinopteri; order Siluriformes; family Siluridae; genus Silurus; species Silurus meridionalis. The sequence continues at coordinate 2,866,352 of NC_060906.1, read as the reverse complement.
TTCCTGGTCTAGGAGAATCAGACCAGTCTTTAAACCCAATAGCCTGGAGACGCCCAAAACGTCACGAATTAAGTAAACAATGTAAAAAATCGACCTGCCAGGCACACAGTACGTCTGGTCATGGTGAATGATCTGCTCCATCACCCTTGTCAGTCTTGATGCTAATGCTTTTGACAGCAGCTTGCAGTCAGTGCACACTAGTGACACCGGGCACCAGTTTTTCAGCTGGGTCAGGTCTCCCTTTTTTGTCAACAGGGCTCGCAGGATGGCTCTCCGCCCTATTACTTCCCAGAATGCCTTGAAGAACTCGACAGGGAGACCATCTATTTCTGGTCCCCGCCCGTTTTTCATGCCATGGAGAGCCTCCTGAGGCTCAGACAGTGACAGCTCCCTGTCCAACTCCCTAGCAACTGACTCTGTGAGCTTAGGCAAGTCTTTAAGGAAGCTCTCTTCCACCTCCTGTGCCCCTAACCTCTCGCTGCTATACAGCTTTGAATAGAAGCTGACTGTCTGCTGGCCAAATTCAGAAGGCTCTGACACGAGATCCCCTGATTCTGTTCGCACAGCATGCATAAATCTTTTATGTCCATTCTTTTGCTCGAAACTAAAGAAGAACTTGGAAGGAGCATTCATCTCATTTTTGAGGGCTTCAATATGCCCTCGATTTCCTGTGGCCTCCCAACGCTGGAGTTCCACCGTTTCTATCTCCAGAGCTTTCAAAGATCTGGCAATGTCTCTTGTGACATTGAGAGTGTACTGTTGACAGAAAATTTTAATTTGTGCTTTTGTCATATCCCACCACTGCTGTAGGGAGATAAATGCTCCTTTTCACGTTTAAAACAATTCAATAAAAAAATAAAATGCTCTCTAAAATTAGCATCTTCTAAAAGTGCAGTGTTAAAATGCCAGTAGGTGCTCTTAGGTTTATTGTTCTTTTTACTAATGGTGCACTGAACCATGCAGTGGTCTGAGATGCCTACTGGAAAAATAGAACATCTTGTAAAAAAAAGTTAGCTGATGCTTAAAACAATAAAATCGATCTAATCTCGCCAGGGAGAGCGTGTTGTCTATGGAGTGGACACACGTGTACTGTCTCTATTTTTTATCAAAATTTCTCAATATGTTACAGAGATTGTGGGTCTCCATCAACTCCCACAGATGCTTACGGGAGGCTACATGAGGATCTGCATGATTTCTGTCCATATTGTCTGATGTACAGACAATCTCCTCCCAAAAACTAAAAACTCTGCAGTGCTGCAGTTTAAAATAACATTATTGAGTGAAACTTCATTCTCTCCACTGCACTGGTGGAAGCGTACACACAGATAAACACTAAAACCTCATTCTCATAAAAACATTTATTTTTAAAAGCCTCCCAGTTAAAATTTCTTCTACATTGTAAAAAACAGGAATAGAATTGTGAGTAAAAAGCAAGGCAACACCACCACTAAGTGACGTGTTATGGCTTAAAATCACCAACCCGTCCCACTCCTTCACCCAATCAGCAGCGTTACTGCTGTCGTTGTGGGTCTCCTGCACCATAATATCAACACATTTCTGTCTTATAAACTCATAAAGCTTTTCTCTTTCCATAATCCCTTGCTCCGTTAATGTTAAGACTCAACTTGAAACCCGTTCATTAAAAAAAGTAATAAAAGTAAAACAACAAATGCTAAAAGAACTAAAAATAAGACACCACACACTCTATCAGTCTTCATTAGAGTTCTCCCTATTGACCTTCATTATCAGCTTTTTTAATCTAAAGATTTCCTGATCTGTAAAAGCTCCTACTCTTCTAAAGTGCTTTATATCGTTGATGAACTGCATGCGGTCCGGGAAAAACTTCTCGACTTCTATGTTCTTTTGCCACTTGGTGGTTTTAAAAAAACTCTTATGTCCTCAGCGCTATACAATACGTTCAACGGTTCCTCCTGAGAGTCAAGATTAAAAACTGAATCAGACATTGTGTCTTCACTGTCTGATTCAGGTTCATCCACCTTTATGTCTTTATCTCCTGCTTCTTCCTTTTAGTTGGCACCTTAAACTAGGGCTCATCTTCCATCTCCACGTCTCCCCCGTCCCCTTGCACTGGTGTAACCCCCGTGCCTGCCTCTGCCAGCGCAGGCAGCTCCAGCACTTTGTCAGTTTCACAAGGCCTCTCCAGGTCCAGTTCAGCCTAGCAGGGCTTCTTCTGGTCCAGTCAGCTGAGCATGGCTTCCCCGGGCCCAGTTCAGCTGAGTAGGGCTTTTCTGGGGTGGTCTACCGTCTGAGCTTGGTGCTCATGCTCCCTAGACCCTGGTGCAGCAGCAGTTATGGGGCTTTCAGCAGCAGGCCTATCGATCCTCAACTTGAAAATCACATTTAGTTCCTTAACATATTCATTCAGAACCATAAACACCATCCGCCTAAAAGACACCAAGTGTTTAACTAGTGGTGACTTACAGCTGAGGGGGATTTTCTTCATGGGGGAGACGGTTCTGCCGTACCGAGACAGCTCTTTCACAATCGTCTCATCACTTATGAAAGGAAGAACATTTGACAGCAACACATTTTTTAGCAGGAGAACTGAGGGAAGAAACCAGTACACACTCATTATTTATAACAATTCCCTTTTGGTCAGTTTAGTCACTCTTTCAACGCTATTCAGGAAAACAACAATTGCACTGTTCATTCTGGAGGCAGAAAAAAATATTCTCATGCCCCACCACATTACCAACCGCTAACACACTCCTCTACACACACACACACACACACACACACACACACACACACACACACACACACACCCACACACCGTGCCGTGCCGAGTCAAACTTTCAAACAACCTCGCGATTGAAAACGGCATGCTAAACACTCTCACACTCAGTCTCACTCACACACACACACACACACACACACACACACACACACTCCTCTACACACACACACACGAAATTGCTCCTAGATGTTTAAAGGAACAATTGCAATAAATCTGAAAAAGCGAAGAGAGAGAAAGAGAGAGAGAGAAAGAGAGAGAGAGAGAGAGAGAGAAAGGGAGGAAGGGATGGTGAGATTAGATGAGAACAGAAAGGCGACTCTAGCACTAATATTAGATCCATAGCCCAAGATTTTCCCTCTTTTCCATCACAAGCCCCAATCCACCTCATTGCCCTCATCACTATGTGTCTCCTGCAGGAAGATTATACTCAGATTCTTTAAACCTTTACTTTCTGAAGTATTTCTCTTTATTTCTGTCCTTTATCTCAATTATGCTCAGGGATCCCACCTGCAGAATCTCCATGAGAAATAGAGAGAGATAATAGAGAGCTGATAGAGAGGAAAACAGAAGAGGAAACATGATGACTATGTAGATTTCCCCTTGTTAGTCTCTTTTCCAGGTTGTTCAACATGTCTGATTGCTGTTGAGAGTTTAATGAAGATGTTTCCTCCACCTCACAAGCCTAAGCTCAGCTCCCACAGACACCACCTGATCTCCTTCTTCACTTCCCTTACTGATCTTTTCACTCTCTTCTCTAACTTTACCATTCACATCACTGACCATCACACTCATCACTGACCATTACACTCAAAACACTGACCATCACACTCACATCACTGACCATCACACTCACATCACTGACCATTACATTCAAAACACTGACCATCACACTCACATCACTGACCATCACACACACATCACTGACCATTACACTCACATCACTGACCATTACACACTCATTACTGACCAAGAGAGAGAAAAGGAGAAACATGTAGAATTAAATCTTTGAGATCTGAATGTGGAGTAATGCTGCAGGTTTAATTGGACTTTTGAGCTGCAATAAAAGTCACAACAGCTCAATTATACACTGAGGGATTTTTGTAGCTTGTTAGATATTAGATCATCTTCTCTTTTTTCATTATTCTGCCTTGTCACATTCTAAAACAATACAAAAGTCAATAAAAAGTCATGATTATAAAAAGATAAAAATTAAATCAACACTAATTTAAACTAAAAAAACAAAAGTAAAAAATAAAACTATAATAAAACTAGAGCGATCAAGAGTGTGTGTGTGTGTGTGTGTGTGTGAGAGAGAGAGAGAGAGAGAGAGAAAGAGAGAGAGAGAGAGAGAGAGAGAGAGAGAGAGAGAGATTTCATACACCTTTATTATACAGAGACATAAAAACAAACCAACTTAAGTCAAAACAAATGAAACAAACAAAGTCAAAATATAAACCCAAAACGCAAATTAACAACATATCAAAAACACTTATACAGATCTTTTCCTTCAGCTAAACTCAGATCGATATTTTTTAGACCTTCTATATCTAGCAGTGTGCTACACATACATCTTAAATTAGGAGGAATTTTGGGAAAGGGATCTTTTATATCTGGAATCAGACTTCCATCAGCAAAGTTTTGTAACATAATTCATTCTTCCTCTGTTAATCTTTTTTTTTCCAGAGTTTTAAAATAAATTCAGTATGGCATAAGGACCTCTGACCTAAAATGGCGGCCAGTGCAGGAGCATCACTTAAATGAGGCCCAGCCACATTAATTACATTCCTTAACTTCACCATACCAGAGCCACAAAGTCTTAATGAAGTCTTAATGATAAGTCAAAGCGAGTTCCTTTAACCAAAGGCTCCTCAAGCAACCAAAACAATGACTCTGTTTTACAAACCCTGATCAACCTGAAAATCCCCACATTTTAAATAGTCCATGAGAACAGAAATTCAATTGTTTGTGATCCGTAAATACCAGAGTACTGTCAAGTCCAAGTCCATCGATCCTCTGTAATATGTTCTGAGCCACTTTCCTCCAAACTAGATCTTCAGGCCCAGTTAACAGTCTCTGGATTAACTGCAAGCGAAAAGTTGCAGGTCTACTAAACAGATGCACCAGACCTTGACCTCCTTCTTCCACAGCAGAAAAAGCTGAGGGACAGTGAAGCCGATCCCAAAAAAAGTCCACCAGAGTTGCTTGTAATCTGGAAAGCAGACCGGAAAGAGGGTCTACACACACCAATCTGTGCCACAATGTTGAAGCAGCCAAATTGTTCATTATTAAAACAGGTTCTCTAAATGAAAGGTTTGAATGAATCCACTTCAATTTTTTTAACCTACCCTGTATTTTTTAACAGCACAAACCAGTTCTTTTCTTTTGTGACAGCATCTCCAATAAACACTCCTAGATATTTAAGACCTGCTTTTTTCCAAGTTAACCCATATATATTTTTAAACTCTTGAATGATTTTTACTCGAGTATTTATATCATTCTGCCCATTGATCATCATCATTCCATCATAAGCATAAGCTGATATCTGATGTTGCAGATTAACATGAGATGAGTCCTAAATTAATGACCAATAGGCCAGCAACCTCTATTACATCTCGAAGAAGAAACATTTTCTTAGAAATAGACCTACCAGGCACACAATACATCTGGTCAGGATGTATGATGCCCCCCATCACTTCCCTTAATCTATTTGCCAGAGTTTTAGAAAAGAATTTCAGATCGGAGCACAACAGGCTCAATGGTCCCCAGTTGTTAATTTCCTAAAGGTCACCTTTCTTGGGTAAGAGAGTAATCACAGCTCCCCTACAGCTCACTGGTAAAAACCCCTCAGCTATGCTCGCATTGAGAACATCCAAGAAATCCTCACCCAACACCTCCCAAAAGGCTTTATAAAAGTTAATTGGGAGCCCATCAAGTCCTGGAGCTTTTCCACTCTCCATAATCTGCAATGGCTTCCATAGCTCTTGTGCACACAAAGGCTTCTCTAGCGCCTCCTTTGACTTTTTTTTTGGAAGCTTCGGAAAACCTTGATGAAAACTGGCAGACATTTCCTCATCATCTTTATATTTACTCCCATACAGATCCTTCAAGAACCTTCCGGCCCTTTGTCTTATTTCAGACAGCATTGTAAGCTCCTGCTCGTTCTCTGATCACAATGAGTGAATGTATCTACTCTGGCCATTCCTTCTTTCCAAATGAAAAAAAGAATTTTAATGGGGCATCCATTTGTGTTAAATTTTGTCATTTTTGCGCTGTCCCTCTAATAAACTAATTTCTAATCTTGTCCATCCTCATCACTCCTGTCACTCTTCTCCACCTACTCCACCCTGCCTGCACTCTTTTCTTTACTTCTTTAACACACTCTCCATTACTTTGCACTGTTGACCCCAGGTACCTGAACTCCTCCACCTTTTCCACCTCTTCTCCTGCAACCGCACACTCCACTGCCCTCCCTCTCATTCACACACATGTACTCTGTCTTACTCCTACTGACTCTCATTCCCTTCTCTCCAGCGCATATCTCCACCTCTCCAGGCTCTTCTCAACCTGCTCCTACTCTCACCACAAATCACAATATCATCCGCAAACATCATAGTCAGGAGACTCCTGTCTGACCTCGTCCGTCAACCTGTCCATCACCACTGCAAACAGGAAAGGGCTCAGGGCCGATCCTTGATGCAGTCCAACCTTCACTCTGAACCAGTCTGTCGTACCTACTGCACACTTCACTGCCGTCACACTGTCCTCATACATGTCCTGCACCACCCTCACATACTTCTCTGACACACCTAACTTCCTCATACAATACCACAACTCCTCTCTTGGCACTCTGTCTTACACTTTCTCTAAATCCACAAATACACAATGCAATTCCTTCTGTCCTTCTCTATACTTCTCTATCAACATCCTCAAAGCAAATAAGGCATCTGTGGTGCTCTTCCTCGGCATGAAACCATACTGTTGCTCACAAATGGTTACCTTTTTTCTCAGCCTGGCATCCACTACTCTTTCCCATAACTTCACGGTGTGACTGATCAACTTAATTCCCCTGTAGTTACTGCAAGACTGCACATCTCCTTTATGCTTAAAAATTGGTACCAGCACACTTCTTCTCCATTCCTCAGGCATCTTCTCACCTTCCAAAATCCTGTTAAACAACCTGGTCGAAAACTCCACTGCCATCTCTCCTAAACATCTCCACGCTTCTACCGGTATGTCATCTGGTCCAACCGACTTTCCACTCTTCATCCTCTTAATCGCTGCTCTCACTTTCTCCTTACTAATCCTATCTACATCCTGCTTCACCAACTCCACATCGTCCAACCTTCTCTCTCTGATTTTCCTCATTCATCAGCTGCTCAAAATACTCTCTCCACCTTCTCAACACACTCTCTTTACTAGTCAACACATTTCCCTCTTCATCCTTTACTGCTCTAACTTGCAGTACATCCTTTCCAGCTCGGTCCCTCTGCCTGGCCAATCAGTATAAATCATTTTCTCCTTCCTTGATGTCCAACCTCTCATACAGCTCCTCATATGCCATTTCCTTAGCTTTCGCCACATCCTCTTTACCTGCTGCCGCATCTCCTTGTACTCCTGCCTACTTTTCTAATCACTCTGTCTATCCCACTTCTGTTTTGCCAACCTCTTTCTCCTTATGCTCTCCTGCACTTTCTCATTTCACCACCATGTCTCCTTGTCTTTCTTTCTATTTCCAGATGTCACACCAAGTACTTTTCTAGCTGCCTCCCATCACTCCTGCAGTAGTTGCCCAATCATCCAACACCTCTTCAACACCACCGAGCCTCTGTCTGACCTCTTCCTGAACCTCACACTACACTCTTCCTCCTTCAGTTTCCACCATCTTATTCTTCTTTCAATCCTCACTCTCCTCCTCTTCCTCTTCGCCTTCAAAACCATCCTACAGACCACCATCCGATGCTGTCTAGCTACACTGTCCCCTGCCAACACCTTACAGTCTCCAATCTCCTTCAGGTTGCATCTCCTGCATAGCACATAGTCCACCTGTGTGCACCTTCCTCCACTCTTATCGTCACCCTATGATCCTTCTTCTTCTTAAAATAAGTGTTCACCACTGCCATTTCCATCCTTTTAGCAAAATCTACCACCATCTGCCCTTCCACATTCCTCTCCTTAAAACCATACCTACCCATCACCTCCTCATCACCTCTGTTCCTTCACCTACATGCCCATTAAAGTCTGCCCCAATCACCAATCGTTCTTTCCTAGGTACACCATCTACCACTTCATCTAATTTACTCCAGAATTTTTCCTTCTCCTCCATCTCACAGCCAATTTGTGGAGCATAGGCACTGATGACATTTTTTATCATCCCTTCAACTTCCACCTTTACGATCATCACCCTATCAGAAACTCTCTTCACCTCCACTACACTCTTACTGTACTCTTCCTTCAGAATCACCCCTACACCATTTCCCTTTCCATCCACACCATGATAAAACAGTTTAAATCCACCTCCAATGTTCCTGGCCTTACTCCCTTTCCACTTGGTCTCCTGAACACACAGCATATCTACTTTTCTCCTCTCCATCATATCAGCTACCTCTCTCCCTTTACCCGTCATAGTACCAATATTTAACGTACCAACCCGAACCTCCACTCTCCTACACTGCTCCTTTCCCTGCCGTCTCTGTAGACGTCTTTCTTCTCTCCTCCTCCTCCTCCTCCTCCTTCGGCCAACAGTAGCCCAATTTCGTGATCCGCATATTTAATTTGGCACATGTTTTTACGCTGGATGCCCTTCCTAACGCAACCCTCCCCATTTACGCAGGCTTGGGACCGGCACTAAGATTGCATTGGCTTGTGCATACATAATGTCTGGGTTATTGTTTTACATTTTTAAACCTCTTTTTTTTTTTATTTCAATTCCTTCAAAAAAAAAAACCCTCCTTAAACTTTGCATCACTCAACAAAGAGACATTAAAATGCCAATAGAAACCCTTATATTTTATACAAACACTTTACAAATAACAATAGCATGATCAGAAACCCCAGTAGGACTAATTACACAGCTCTGCACAATATTAAAATGATTTTTAAAACAGTAGAGTCGATCTAATCTAGACAAAGAAATACAATTCTCTCAAGTGTGCAACCATGTATATTGTTTATTGTTGTTGCTTAAACGTCTCCATATATCACACAGTTTATGGATTTTAGTCAAAGTGCGCATGGCACTTTGACTTGTTTGCCGCGAGTTCCGTGTTTGTATTACTTTCGGCGTTTTCAAACAAACTTTACTATTTATCTATCCTTTTTCTCTTTTAATAATCCTAAATTGTTGTTGTCTTCCTGACTTGTGCCTGTAGTTAGTTAACTCGACTACCACTAGTGCTGACTATATTCATTGCCTCTCACTCATATCTCTGTATTTTAACTCTGTTCGTGATTATAAGCACTATGCCGGCTGTGTGTCTGCCTTTAAGCACTTGTGAGGACTCGTTCGAGTTGCAAACGGTGGAGTTGGAGATGGAGGCTTTGGAGAAACAGATTCACGAGCTGCATGCAAAGCATGCCCAGCTGCAAGAGCGGAAAGCGGCGCTGGAAACATCCCGGGCGGACGCGCACTCGTCCCATGTAAATTCCCAAGTGGAACCTAATGTTCCTAATGCACCTCAAGTTCGAGGTTTTTCTGCCCTGGTGGCCTGCACCCCAGCAGAGTTGAAGCAGCAGTCCTATCAGATAACATCTCTAGGATAACTCACACTCTGCTGGTAAGACATCAGGAAATGTTCGACTATGAGAACACGCATACAACAGAACAAAAATTGACAAGTGAGCACACAGCCCAGTTAATAGAAACCGTATCTATTCCTCGTGTAGTAAAACCAAGAATTAAATACACAAGATCCAGAAATAATCTTATTACAGTTCAAACTGAAAAATGTCAGATAAGCAAACACCCTAAAGATCTAACGTTTGGACTGTTAAACATTAGATCACTTGCACCCAAAGCACTGATTCTGAATGAGATGATCACAGATAATAATCTCGATGCACTCTGTCTAACTGTGATCTGGATTGAATCAGGTGATTATATGGGTCTAAACGAGTCGACACCGTCAGGATATGTTTATAAGCATGAGCCCCGTCCGACTGGTCATGGTGGGGGGGGTGTAGCAACCATTTATACTGCCTCTCTTAATGTTAGTCAAAGATTAGGATCCATTTTTTTAAAATCATTTTAAGTGCTCGTTCTTAAAGTTGTACTTTCAGACATACATAGAAAACTCGCTCTGGTCACCGTGTACAGACCCCCAGGGCCCTATGCTGATTTTCTTCAATAGTTTGCTTGTTTTCTATCAGACCTCTTGATCAATTTTGATAAAGTGCTGCTTGTAGGAGATTTTAATATTCATGTAGATGATGCAAATGATGCTCTAGGATTATCCTTTGTCGACTTATTAAACTCTTTTGGGGTTAAACAAAACGTCACCAGACCAACTTACCGTTTCAACGACACATTAGACTTAATAATATCCCACGGAGCAGACGTCACTGATATATATATTTTACCTCAGAGTGATGACATCACAGACCATTATCTCATACTGTACACACTACCGGTAGAGCAGATTAGCCGTGTTGCACCACGTTATCAACCTGGTAGGACTATTGTTCCGACCACTAAGAACAGATTAATAAATAACCTGCCAGATTTATCTCAATTTCTAACTAAACCCATAACTACTAATCATCTTGATAAAATGGTTAACAACATAGACCTTATCCTCACTAGCACATTAGACACCGTTGCCCCCATCCAGTTAAAAAAAGGTTAGAGAACAAGCACCTGCACCTTGGTATAATAGTCATACGCATGCCCTGAAGAGAACAGCCTGTAATCTGGAGAGAAAATGGAGGAAAACTAAATTGGAGGTATTTAGAATTGCATATAAAGACAGTATGCTCAGCTACAGACAGGCGCTAAAAGCTGCTAGAGCTGAACACCTGAGCAAACTCATAGAAAACAACAAAAACAATCCCAGGTTCCTTTTCAGTACAGTAGCTAAACTAACTACAATTCAGGGCTCTGAAAATTGTGTTCCATCACAGTTTAGTAGTGAGGACTTTATGAATTTCTCACTGAAAAAAATAAAATACATTGGAAAAACAATTGTGGCTGTCTAACCTCTGACAGCATCTCCTGACCTCTCCTACAATTCCACAACTACACTGTTTTACATGTAGAGGACAGGAAGAGCTGTATGATGTTATTACCAAAGCTAAATCAACAACATGTCAGTTAGATCCCATTCCAACTGATCTATTGAAGGAAGTGTTATATACAGCTGGTGAGTCTCTTCTCAATATTATTAACTCCTCACTATCGTTAGGTCACGTCCCTAAATCGCTCAAGTTAGCAGTTATTAAGCCCCTCATTAAGAAACCTAATTCGGATCCAAACACACTATCGAATTACAGACACATTTTAAATCTCCCATTTATGTCTAAGATTTTAGAAAAGATTGTTGCTGCCCAGTTATGTTTCCAATTGCAAGAGAACAATATCTTTGAAGAGTTTCAGTCAGGTTTTAGGCCCCATCATAGCACAGAAACTGCTCAAAATCACTAATGACCTGTTTTTAGCTTCAGACCAAGGCTTCATCTCGCTGTTAGTTTTACTAGATCTTAGTGCTGCATTCGACACTATAGACCATGCTCTCCTCCTGGATCGCTTACAGAATTACATCTGCATTCAGGGACAGGCATTAAGTTGGTTTAAATCCTACCTGTCCAATCGTTACCATTTCGTAGACTTAAATTCAGAGCTATCCAGGCTAATGCTAGTAAATTATGGCGTGCCACAAGGTTCAGTTCTATGACCCCTGCTCTTCACAATATAAATGCTTCCCTTAGGAAATATTATTAGAAGGCATGGAATTAGCTTTCATTGTTAAGCTGATGATACCCAGCTATATAGCTCATCAAAACCAGGCGATATAGCTCAATTAACCCGGATAACTGAGTGTGTTGAAGAAATAAGAGATTGGATGACCCATAAATTTCTACTAATAAATTCTATTTTTTAATTAAAGACAGAGATTTTGCTCATCGGCCCAAAAACCAGTATACAGCATCTCAACCTGCACTTAGACGGCTGTTCTGTAACTACTAGATCAACTGTAAAAGACCTGGGAGTTATTTTAGACAGCAACTTGTCTTTCAAAAATCATATCAACCAAGTTACAAAAACAGCCTTCTTTCACCTTAGAAATATTTCTAAGCTAAGAAACATGTTATTTATATCTGATGCAGAGAAGCTCCATGTGTACATGACCTCCAGAATAGACTACCTTTTGAGTCTGGTTCCTCTCAAGGTTTCTTCCTCATAACATCTAAGGGAGTTTTTGCTTGCCACAGTAGCCACGGCTGCTCATCAGGGATAAATGCACATTATTCACCTTGACTGTTGATTTCTGTAAAGCTGCTTTGAGGCAATGTCTGTTGTGAAAAGCGCTATAGAGATAAACTTGACTTGACTTGATGGCATGGCTGGAAGCTACATGGGGCTCAGTGTGATTCCGATCTAATACACAATTCTCAGTACAATTAAAATCACCACCTAAAAACACATTCATCTGAATCAAAACTCTGCAAAATTCCATCAAGATCATGAAGAAAACAAACTCTCTCATTTAACCCACATTAAATTTTTCAAACTGTGTACGTACAAAAATAAGTCTACCAGCAATTTCTTGCTTCGCCTCAAAAGGGACAGGAGTGAATGTACAGCAAAAAGCAAAGTCCCCCTCCTCTAGAAGAGCTGATGTGAGAGCACACACTGTAAAAAATAAACCGTACATTTTACGGTAAAAAAACGGCAGCTGTGGTTGCCAGAACTTTACCGTCAAAAGTACGGTAGGAACATAATTGTTTTACAGGATTGCACCCATTGTACTGTATATTTTACTGGTTTTAATTGTTTTTTTTTTACGGTTTATAACTGTTTAATCAATGTTTATGTGGTTATAAAATGCAGTTTATACCCGTCAAAATACAGGGTTTACATTGTAATAATTACGGTTCATAACCATCTTTTCTACAGTTCAGAACTGTTTAATTTCATTCTCTTAAAACTGTTTATTTTGCATTAATTACAGTTTAAACCTATAATTATTTCACATAGCAGACAGGAAACTAAACTAAGGAAAAAAACAAATATGTAAATGCTGTTGAACTATTTTTTATTATAAATAACCACAGTGAATTCAAAGCATCATTTAAATGACAATAGCTGGGAGCTAGAAGAGATAAAAGTTACATTTCTAAACACTTAAATTGTATCTTTTAGAAGCTATTAAGAGTACTTTCATTCTAATTGAACACAAACCTAAATCAAATCATCAAAACTCATCAAAATCTATTAATAGACTTGGACATCAGTGTGTTCCCATGTATTTTTTTATTATTAAAGACTGGCAGGCATTTAAAACAACATTGTATTTTTCTGTTTGTGTTTTAACAGAAGTATACAGTGGCTTAAGATCAGATTAAGATCATGCATTTAAAAATGTAGACTCAGAATTAAAAAAATTTCTGCTATCTAACTGCCACTTTAAACTGAGCTTGGGAAGATACAGTACGTAATGGTTCAGATAAACATTTAATGTAAGAACTACTAAAGCAGAACAAGGCACAAGTGCTTACAGAGTATAGCTACCACTAAACATGTGGTTACAACGCAAGTCATTAACATTTCAATGTTCATAAAGTTTAAACTCGGAAACCATTTGCAGGCCACCTTTACATGGTCTCTCATCACTCATGATCAGAAAGGGCAGAGATTAGGGTGAAGACTCTTGGGTTCACTGGGAGTTGCTCATTGTTCTTTTCCACAACCTTTGTGTCCTTTTTGGGATTGATGATGAAAAAACACATTGAAAATAAAGAAAAAACATTGAAACTAAATATTAAGTGAACCTCCTCTCCGATGTGTCTTTCAAATACCTTTGCAGGAATTCAAGCACTGACGCCAGTTCAGTAGGGTAGTGAATGTTGAAACAGTAGTAACTGCGGAACATTAGGCAAACAGCAGCGATGAAAGTAGTGATGTCATCGTTCACAATCTTGCGGTCCACACTGAGCGAACAGCAGCATAGCAGAAGCGTCCTGTGAATACATTTCAGTTCAATGAAGACATGTACATGTAACAAGGTAATTGTGTATCGTGACTATCATACACATAGCAGTTTATTTAGTACTGCCCTGAAAAATCACAATAGCTTTCCACACATTCTACAACACAAATTACTAACTCCATTTAATGAAATAACCTAGTTCAAAAGGTTTAGATGGTACATGAAAGATGAACAAAATACACCAGGTCCTGAACATGCTTTGAATTTCCAGCATCCAAAATATCTGATCATGACCCTCGTCTTTTAACACTAATGACAATTATAAGACTCATACACAACTATTACCAAATGTCCACATATTTTAAAGACAAATCTGCACATTATACAGGGTCAGTTTTAGAAAGAGGAAATATGCAGATGTCAAAAAGCAGATAACGTGCAAGAACTGGGTTTATTTTGATAAGTTTTAAGTTTCAGATTAAACAAGACACTTGTAAACAATAATCACAAAACACAAATTCTCATATCTAATATTGTACAGTGTTTAGCTTCTAGTGTATCTACACTTTTGAACTAGAATATTTGTGTAAACTGAGTTATTAGTTATTAGTGTTGTGGAAAATATGTAAATACTTACCACACACAATAACGCAAGGCGTCACAGGCAGGTTTTCCAACTCTACATACTTTGCAAAGCTCATCTCTTCTACATAATGAAGAAGGAGCTCCTCTTTCTCCTCTTACAAATAGAAGAAACGTGTCCTTCACATCATAGGAGCAACCATTTGTCTGTCCTCTCAAAACTTGTAAATTTGTGATAGCCTGTAAGACATGCTTGTTCTTGGTTGCACAAACATTCCTCATGAAGTTCAACAGTCTATTTCCTTTTCTGTCAATGTTCAGGAAGGTCTCTATAAGCGGTATACCTGTGAGGTCTTTAAAGTGCTCTTCCATGACACTTTCCTGAAACAAAAATGGCCAGTCATCAGTGAGGATTTACATGTCTGTTCTCATGTGTTCTATTTTTGGTGTGCTGGTCCTTCTTGCATTTTTAACCCTAGCTTGAAATTTTTTGACCAAGGATTAAAATCTGGACCATTAACATCTTGCAAAGACTTTGGAGATTTAGCAACCATCCTTTTGGCAACCTCCGTTAAATTCTTCCTACTTGGACAAACTTTTATCATTGCCGCAAAAACAATACTCATCATGTCCCTATGCAACCGAGGAATTGGTCTTTTCTGTCTCTTAAGTGCCTGCATTAATTCCTCAGGAAACTTATTCCATAGGACTTCAAAGCTGTCCACCCAGTTCACACTAGGAGGGGAGGTGTTGAGAGATGAGCTTCAAGAACTCAGAAAAGAAAACAAGACCTAGGACAGAAAAGATCCTGGAGATGAACAGACAGTTTGCTTTGGGGCTTCAGAAATTTGTGCTGTAAAAAAAAAAAAAAAGTCAAAACAGTACTTAGTTGGACATGGAATAGTTCAACCAAAATGAAAAATATCATCAGGGTTTATTGCCCTATTCTTATTCCAAATCAGGCACTAATTTAGAATGACAAGATTGTAAGTAGATTACAGACAAACCTGTCTTTACAGTTGAACAGTTAATTTAACGATCACAATTTGTTTGCCTCACTGTTACTGTATAATAAACAGAATATGAAATTTATTAAATAGAACAAACAACAAAAATTTATAAATAACAAAAGTAATAAATATGTCTGCCTATTAAAGAGAGAGTTTACCCCAAAATAAAAATTCTGTCATTATTTAATACCATTTATAGTTGGAAGAATGTCAGTAAGGAAACAGACCTCACCCCTGCTTGGTTACTGACATTCTTTCAACTATCTTCCATTGTGTTTAGCAAAACAAAGAAATGTATACAGGTTTGGAACAAACTGGGGTGAGTAAATAATGACAGAATTTTCATTTTGGGGTCAACTATCCCTTTAAGGTTTCTGTAACGGAATGGACTTTATGTTTACGGTAAGAAAATGAGCATTAAATAGCCCGTATGATCGAAACGTTTCATTGCAATCTGTAGCGCCGCACTTGAACACACCTCGTGGTTCATCATGGTGAAGTTTGACATGTAAAACATGCTCCCGAAGGGTTTGTACTGATATTCCACAGAAATAACAGCTAAACATTTTAACCACATGAACAAACACACACTCTACTGCTGTTTTAAACACCTAAATGATGTTTTACATCCCGGGCTGGAGTTTGCAAGTCGGACTATATGCGCTGTCTAGACATGCTTATGTGTCATTAAAACAGGTACAGGATACACTCGTGTTTAAATCCACACACTGAGTTTAATTTAACTTACCAATGTGCCCATACACATTTATCTTAAGGAATATTTTTACCTATTTGTAGTTCAGCTCCAATAATGCTTCGCAAGAATCGCCATTTCTCCACTGCTCAAACGCGAGAAAGCAAACGCTGCCGTGCTCCGACCAATCAGTGTTCAGCCAATCAAATTCTTTTCACACTGGCGCCAAGGCCCAATGTTTATCATGATTGGATGATGCATAATGGTTACCTTTTCAAATGCTTATTACATTTTTCCTACCTTAAAACAAACACCTGAGGACAGAGACAAAACAGATTTTGGAAATTTCGATCACACAACATGAAAACTGTAAAATCACTGTTAATTGCAGCAAAACAATATTTCAGTTGTCAAAATCAAATAGACAAATGCCAAAGTGGACATTTTTAAGCTTTTTAGGCAGACAATTTAAGCATACATTTTTTTTTAGAAGTCGGTATATTACACATATATACCGACTATACCGAGTATATACCGAATATACCGACTTCTATTTTTTTTAGAAGTCGGTATATTACAACGTTACATAGGCAAAGATGATTTTATCACACATATGTAATAATTATTTATGTCCTCTGTCCTGCATTGTGGTTTTCAATTGCACACTGCACAGAGGTGTCAAATATGTTTATGTATTTGTAATAAGATTAGGAGGGCAATTCAATGAAACAACCTTACAATGAAAAAAATTCACCAAAGATATTTTCACATTCATGACACGTTTATTTCCTTTTGTAAAATAGAAAGACAAAATTATTATTTTTTTGTGGTAACTAATACAGTATATTGTAAATTATACTGCAATAAACTGTGTTTTTATATGTTTTTAACTGTTAAATTTAAGGTCTTACTCTGTAAAACTAATTACAGTTTTTGACTGTAAATTCTACGGTTATTGCAAGTTTTGTCAAATACGGTTCTATCCTGTAGCATTTATACAGTATTTAACTGTTAAATTCTGGACATTTTTACAGTGTAGATAGAGAGAGAGAGAGAGAGAGAGAGAGAGAGAGATAGATAGATAGATAGATAGATAGATAGATAGATAGATAGATAGATAGATAGATAGATAGATGTGTGTGTGTGTGTGTGTGTGTGTGTAGGCACTAAAGGGCACTGATCCCATACTGGGTTGATCACCTGATACTAGTAAGAAATGGAGATCAGATCAGAGAGAAAATAAAGAATGGATTGGGTCTGATCCTGTAGCATAAAGATAGAAACTCTATTAAATATTAACTAAAGGACAAAGTAATACATGTGATTTGGACTCCTTCTGCTCTGGGCTTTTTCACATCAACTCCTCAGATCCTGTAGATAAACGTGTTCTCGGTTTGCAGACACGGAAATGCAGGAACACTGGAGTCTTCACACACAATTGTTCATCTCCATTAAACACTAGAAGAGAAAGAAGTGAATCAGTGACAGAAAACTAGAAGGAGGTGTTTGATGATCAGCAGCAGGTAATTATCTCTACTTCAAGGAAACCAGGATTTGATTCCAGTGTATCATTTGTCCTTTCCATATTTCTTCATGCTTATATAATATCTTTGGTAGAACATTTAGTGAGAACAAATGAGAAGGTTCAGAAGATGGAAGAGGAACATGAGCAGATATTTGCATCAAATCACTGCACTTCTCCAATCCCAGGCTGTAGAGTTTTTGCAGCTTTTAATAAAGATCACTGCTGTGGAGCTTCTCTCTTGTTCTAGATGGATATTAAAGCGCATACTTTAAGAACAAGTTGAGGGGAATTTTACAGGAATGATCGAAGACAAGGTGTGGAGGTGGAGAGATAAAAGGACTGTCAGAGTGAGGAAACCAGCTGCTTACAGGAAATCCAATATTTTTAGCAGTGTAGAATAAAAGATGATCATCATCTAGTAAATAACGCTAATGTAGTAAATAACGCTAATGTAGTAAATAACACTAATGTAGAAAATCACGCTAATGTAGTAAATAACGCTAATGTAGTAAATAACGCTAATGTGCTAAATAACACTAATGTAGAAAGTCACGCTAATGTAGTAAATAACGCTAATGTAGAAAATAATGCTAATGTAGTAAATAACACCTCTTCTTCTTCTTCTTCTTCTTTCGGCTGCTCCCATTAGGGGTCGCCACAGCGGATCATACGACCCTGTCAACTACATCTGCCTCTTTCACACCAACTACCTGCATGTCTTCCCTCACCACATCCATTAACCTCCTCCTTGGTCTTCCTCTTTTCCTCCTTCCTGGTGGCTACATCCTCAGCATTTTTCTACGAATATAACTCATGTCCTTTCTCTCTATAACTCATGTCCTTTCTCATGTCCAAACCATCTCAATCTCGCCTTTCTCACTTGTCTCGAAAAAACGTCCAACATGCGCTGTCTCCCTAATAAACTCATTTCTAATCTTGTCCATCCTCATCACTCCCAACGAAAACCTTAACATCTTCAACTCTGCTACCTCCAGCTCCACCTCCTATCTTTTACTCAATGCCACTGTCTCTAATCCATACAACATCGCAGGTCTTACCACAGTCCTATAAACTTTCCCTTTTATTCTTGCAGATACCCTACTATCACAAATCACTCCTGTCACTCTTCTCCACCCACTCCCTGCCTGCATTCTTTTCTTTACTTCCCTAACACACTTTCCATTACTTTGCACTGTTGACCCCAGGTACCTGAACACCTCCACCTTCTCCACCTCTTCTCCCTGCAACCGCACCACTCCACTGCCCTCCCTCTCATTTATGCACATGTACTCTGTCTTACTCTTACTGACTTTTATTTCTCTTCTCTCCAGCGTGTACCTCCACCTCTCCAGGCTCTACTCAACCTGCTCCCTACTCTTACCACAAATCACAATATCATCCACAAACATCATAGTCCAGGGAGACTCCTGTCTGACCTCGTCCGTCAACCTGTCCATCACCACTGCAAACAGAAAAGGGCTCAGAGCAGATCCTTGATGCAATCCAACCTTCACCTTCAACCAGTCTGTCGTTCCTACTGCACACTTCACTGCTGTCACACTCTCCTCATGTCATGAAACCATACTGTTGCTCACAGATGGTCACCTCTTCTCTCAGCCTGGCTTCCACTACTCTTTCCCATTACTTCGTGGTGTGACTGATCAACTTAATTCCCCTGTAGTTACTGCAGGTCTGTACATCTCACTTATGCTTAAAGAGCCATTCCTCAGGCATCCTCTCACCTTTCAGAATCTTGTTAAACAAACTGGTTAAAAACTTCACTGCCATCTCTTCTAAACATCTCCATGCTTCCACTGGTATGTCATCTGGTCCAACTGATTTTCCACTCTTCATCCTCTTAATGGCTTCTCTTACTTCCTCCTTACTAATCCTATCCACATCCTGCTTCACCAACTCCACATCATCCAAAATTCTCTTCCTCTGATTTTCCTCATTCATCAGCTGCTCAAAATACTCCCTCCATCTTCTCAACACACTTTCCTCACTAGTCAACACATTTCCTCTCGATACTTTATTGCTCTAACTTGCAACATCATTCCCAGCTCGGTTCCTCTGCCTGGCCAATCGGTACAAATCCTTTTCTCTTTCCTTAGTGTTCAACCTCTCATACAGCTCCTCGTATGTTTTTTTCTTGGCTTTTCTGTTTCGTTAACCTCTTTTCCCTTATGCTCTCCTGCATTTCCTCATTTCACCACCACATCTCTTTGTCTTCCTTTCTATTTCCAGATGTCACACCAAGTACTTTTCTAGCTGCCTCCTCATCACTCCTGCAGTAGTTTCCCAATCATCCAGCACCTCCTAACCACCACCGAGCCTCTGTCTGACCTCTTCCGTGACTGCACACTACACTCTTCCTCCTTCAGTTTCCACCATCTTATTCTCCTGTCAGTCTTCACTCTTCTGCTCTTCTTCTTCGCCTCCAAAACCATAAGATATACCTAAGATAAGATATACCTTTATTCGTCCCACAGTGGGGAAATTTCTCATTTCATCCTACAGACCACCATCCGATGCTGTCTAGCTACACTGTTCCCTGCCAACACTTTACAGTCTCCAATCTCCTTCAGGTTGCATCTCCTACATAGAACATTTATCCACCTGTGTGCACCTTCCTCCACTCTTATGGGTCACCCGATGATCCTCCTTCTTCTTAACATACGTATTCACCACTGCCATTTCCATCCTTTTAGCAAAATCTACCACCATCTGCCCTTCCACATTCCTCTCCTTTAGGCCATACCTACCCATCACCCCCTCAATACCTCTGTTCCCTTCACCTACATGCCCATTAAAGTCTGCCCCAATCACCAATCATTCTTTTCTAGGTACACCATCTACCACGTCATCTTATTCACTACAGAATCTTTCCTTCTCCTCCATCTCACAGCCGACTTGTGGAGCATAGGCACTGATGACATTTATCATCATCCCTTCAACTTCCACCTTCACGATCATCACCCTATCAGAAACTCTCTTCACCTCCACCACACTCTTACTGTACTCTTCCTTTAGAATCACCCCTACACCATTTCCCTTTCCATCCACACCATGATAAAACAGTTTAAACCCACCTCCAATGTTCCTGGTCTTACTCCCATTCCATGTGGTCTCCTGAACACACAACATATCTACCTTTCTCCTCTCCATCATATCAGCTACCTCTCTCCCTTTCCCAGTCATAGTACCAACATTTCAAGTACCATCCCGAACCTCCACTCTACTCCACTTGTCCTTTTCCTGCTGTCTCTGTAGACAACTTCCTCCTCTCCTTCTCCTCCTTCAGTCAACAGTAGCCCAATTTCCACCGGTACCCTGTCGGCTAACGATACCTGTGGTGGTCGTTGTTAACCCGGGTCTCGACCGATCCAGTATGAAATTCTTATTTGTGATCCGCATATTCGATTTGGCACATGTTTTACCTGACTATATATCACACTAATATAGTAAATAACGCTAATGTAGTAAATAATGCTGATATAGTAAATAACGCTAATGAAGTAAATAACGCAAATGTAGTAAATAACGCTGATATAGTAAATAATGCTAATGAAGTAAATAACGCTAATGTAGTAAATAACGCTAATGTAGTAAATACACTAATCATTAAATTAGTTTCAGTATTTATATAAAACAGATTATTACTCACTTCAGTGTCTGTAGTTTGTAACGTTTATCATCCTTCAGATCAGAAAGACACTTCACTCCTGAGTCTCCAACTTTATTCCCAGACAGATGCAGTTCTCTCAGGTGTGAGGGGTTTGATCTCAGAGCGGAAGCGAGAGCAGCACAGCCTTCATCTGATACTCCACAATTACACAACCTGCAGATACACAATGACACACACTTCACTCTCTCAGTTTTGACACATTTCACATCCTTTTTTATCTTTCCACCAGAGAGAAAGAGAGAGAGAGAGAGAGAGAGAAGAAGAAGAAGGGAGGGAGGGAGGCGGAGAGAGGAAGGAAGAGATGGAGGAGAGAGAGGTGAAGAGAGATTAGCAAACACTAACAAATTTAACAAATCCGAAAACACAATGACAATTCAGACAAACATGAACATTAAACTCATCACTGACCATCACACTCACATCACTGACCATCACAATCATCACTGACCATCAAACTCACATCACTGACATTGCACTCACATCACTGACCATCACACTCATTAATGATCATCACACTAATATCACTGACCATTACACTCATAACTGACCATCACATCACTGACATCACTGACATCACAGACCAACACACTCACATCACTGACCATTACACTAAGATCACACCCACATCACTGGTCATTACACTCACATCACTGAACAGTACCCTCATCACTAACCATCACACTCACATACCTGACCATCACACTCACATCACTGACCATCACATTCACATCACTGACATCACACCCACATTACTGACATCACACCATCACTGACCATAAGTCATCACTGACAATCACACCCACATCACTGACCATAACACTCATCACTGACCATCACACTCACATCACTGACCATCACACTTAGACCACTGACCATCAAACTAATCATTGACCATTACACTCACATCACTGACCATCACACTCATCAATGATCATCACATTCACATCACACTCACATCACTGACCATCTCACATCACTGTCATCACTGACCATCACATTCACATCACTGACATCACTGACGATCACACCCACATTACTGAACATCACACCCACATCACTGACCATAAGTCATCACTGACAATCACACCCACATCACTGACCATAACACTCATCACTGACCATCACCTCATCACTGACCATCACATCACACTCACATCACTGACCATCAAACTAATCATTGACCATTACACTCATCACTGACCATCACCATCACTGACCATCACATTCATCACTGACATCACATCACTGACCATCTCACTCATAACTGACCATCACGCTCACATCACTGACCATCTCACTTATCAATGACCATCACACTCACATCACTGACCATTATACTTATAACTGAACATCACACATCACTGACCATTACAGTCATCACTGACCATCACACCCACATCACTGACCATTACACTCATCACTGACCATTACAATCACCCCTGACCATCACACATCACTGACCATTACACTCACATCACTGACCATCACACTCACATCACTGACCATTACACTCACATCACTGATCATTACACTCATCACTGATCACACTCACATCACTGACCATTACATCATCACTGACCATCACACCACATCACTGACCATTACACTCACATCACTGACCATCCTCACATCACTGACCATCACACTCATCATTGAACATTACAATCACTTTCTGACCATCACACTCATCACTGACCATTATAACACTTAGATCACTGACCATCACCTCATCACTGACCATCACTGACCATCACTGACCATCACACTCAGATCACTGACCATCACACCATCACTGACCATCACCATCACTGACCATCACTCACTGACCATCACTGACCATCACACTCATCACTGACCATTACACTCATCACTGACATCACTGACCATCACCATCACACTCCATCACTGACCATCCTCATCACTGACCATCACCTCATCACTGACCATCACAATCATCACTGACCATCAAACTCACATCACTGACCATCACTGACCATCACACTCATTAATGATCATCACACTATCACTGACCATTACACTCACTGACCATCACCCACATCACTGACCATTCATCACTGACATCACAGACCATCACACTCATCACTGACCATTACAGTCATCACTGACATCACATCACACATCACTGATCACTGACCATCACATCACATCACTGACATCACATCACACCACATTACTGACCATCACACCATCACTGACCATCACAGTCATCACTGACATCACTGACATCACTGACCATAACACTCATCACTGACCATCACCTCACATCACTGACCATCACACTCACTGACCATCAAACTAATCATTGACCATCACACTCATCACTGACCATCACACTCATCACTGATCATCACACATCACACCATCACACTCACATCACTGACCATCACTCACTGACCATCACATTCATCACTGACCATCACCCACATCACTGACCATCTCACATCACTGACATCACTGACCATAAGTCATCACTGACATCACACATCACACTCACTGACCATCACACTCATCACTGACCATCACTCATCACTGACCATCACACTTAGACCACTGACAATCAAACTAATCATTGACCATTACACTCACATCACTGACCATCACTCATCACTGACCATCACACACATCACTGACATCACATCACATCACTGACCATCTCACATCACTGACCATCACACTCACATCACTGACCATCTCACATCACTGACCATCACACTCATCACTGACCATTACACTCATAACTGACCATCACACATCACTGACCATTACATCATCACTGACCATCACACCCACATCACTGACCATCACACTCATCACTGACATCACACATCACTGACCATCACATCACTGACCATTACACTCACATCACTGACCATCTCACATCACTGACCATCACACTCATCAATGACCATCACACTCATCACTGACCATTACATCATCACTGACATCACACATCACTGACCATTACATCATCACTGACCATCACACACATCACTGACATTGCACTCACATCACTGACCATCACACTCACACTGACCATCACACTCATCATTGACCATTACACTCACTGACCATCACACTCATTAATGATCATCACATTCACATCACTGACCATCACATCACTGACCATCACACTCAGATCACTGACCATCACACTCATCACTGACCATCACTCAACACTGACCATCACACTGACCATCACACTCATCATTGACCATTACACTCACATCACTGACCATTCATCACTGACATCACACTCATCACTGACCATCTCTCATCACTGACCATCACACTACATCACTGACCATCACATCACTGACCATCACACTCACATCACTGACCATCACATCACTGACCATCACACATCACACTCACTGACCATCACCCATCACTGACCATCACATCACATCACACTCACATCACTGATCACACTCATCACTGATCATTACACTCACATCACACCATCACACTCACATCACTGACATCACATCACTGACCATCACTCACATCACTGATCATTACACTCATCACTGACCATTACATCACTGACCATCACTGACCATCACTGACCATCACATCACTGACCATCACACCCACATCACTGACCATTACACTCATCACTGACCATCACTGACCATCTCACATCACTGACATCACACTCATCACTGACCATCACATCATCACTGACCATCAAACTAATCATTGACCATTACACTCACATCACTGACCATCACTCATCAATGATCATCACATTCACATCACATCACACTCACATCACTGACCATCTCACTCATAACTGACCATCACATTCATCACTGACATCACTGACCATCACACATCACTGACATCACTGACCATCACCATCACTCATCACTGACATCACACCCACATCACTGACCATAACACTCATCACTGACCATCACCTCATCACTGACCATCACACTTAGACCACTGACAATCAAACTAATCATTGACCATCACATCACTGACCATCACACTCACTGACCATCACATTCACATCACACTCACTGACCATCTCACTCACTGACCATCACTCATCAATGACCATCACACTCCATCACTGACCATCACTCATCACTGACCATTACACTCATCTGACCATCACACATCACTGACATCACTGACCATCACACATCACACATCACATCACACCATCACTGACCATCATCACTGACCATAAGTCATCACTGACCATAAGTCATCACTGACCATCTCATCACTGACCATCACACTCATCACTGACCATCACTCACTGACCATCACTCACATCACTGATCACTGACCATCACATCACCATCACACTCATCATTGACCATCACACTGATCACTGACCATCACATCACACTCATCTGACCATTACACTCATTACTGACCATCACCTCACATCACTGATCATTACACTCACATCACTGACCATCACACTCATCTGACCATCACACTCAGATCACTGACCATCACACTCAGATCACTGACCATCACACATCACTGACAATCACTCATCACTGACATCACTGACCATCAGACTCATCATTGACCATTACACATCACTGACCATCACATTCACATCACCATCACACTCATCACTGACCATCACCCATCACTGACCATCACCTCATCACTGACCATTACACTCAAATCACTGACCATACACTCAAATCACTGACCATTACACATCACTGACCATCACACCACATCACTGACCATTACACTCATCACTGACCATAACACTCATCACTGACCATCACACTCATAACTGACCATCACACTCATCACTGATCATTACACTCATCAATGACCATCACACTCATCACTGACCATCACACTCATCAATGACCATCACATCACACCATCACATCACTGACCATCTCACTTATCACTGACCATCACTCACATCACTGACCATCACATCATCACTGACCATCACCACATCACTGACCATTACACTCATCACTGACCATAACACTCATCACTGACCATCACTCACATCACTGACCATTACACCACATCACTGACCATCACACATCACTGACCATCTCACACATCACTGACCATCACCCATCACTGACCATCACTCATCACTGACCATCACTCATTACTGACCATTACACTCATCACTGACCATTACACCACATCACTGACCATCACACTCACTGACCATCACTGACCATCACTGACCATCAGACTCATCATTGACCATCACACTCATCACTGACCATCACACTCATCATTGACCATCACATCACATCACTGACATCACTGACCATTACACTCACATCACACCATTACACTCACATCACTGACATCACTGACATCACTGACCATTACTCATCACTGACCATCATCACTGACCATCACATTCACATCACTGACCATTACACTCATCACTGACCCTCACACTCACATCACTGACCGTCACACTCATCACTGATCACTGACCATCACACTCATCACTGACCATCACACATCACTGACCATCACATTCACATCACTGACATTACACTCACATCTGACCATCACACTCATCAATGATCATCACATCACATCACCATCACACTCACATCACACCATCACTGACCATCACTGATCATTACACTCATCACTGACCATCACACTCACATCACTGACCATCACATTCACATCACTGACCATCACCACATCACTGACCATTACACTCATCACTGACCATCACACTCATCAATGACCATCACACATCACTGACATCACACTCATCTGACCATCACACTCACATCACTGACCATCACACATCACTGACAACCACACTCATCACTGATCATTACACTCATCACTGACCATCTCACTTATCAATGACCATCACAGTCATCACTGACCATCACACTTATCACTGACCATCACAATCACATCACTGACCATCTCACTCATCAATGACCATCACTCATCACTGACCATCACACTCACATCACTGATCATTACACTCATCAATGACCATTACACTCATCTGACCATCACACTGACCATCACACTCATCTGACCATTACACTAACATCACACCCACATCACTGACCATTACACTCACATCACTGACATTACACTCATCACTAACCATCACACTTATCACTGACCATCTCATCACTGACCATCACTCATCACTGACCATTACACTCATCACTGACATTACACTCACATCACTGACCATCATCACTGACCATCACATCATCACTGACCATCACACTCATCACAGAATATCACTCATCACTGACCATCACTCACATCACTGACATTACACTCATCACTGACCATCACACACTCATCAATGATCATCACATTCACATCACACCATCACACTCATCAATGACCATTACACTCATCACTGACTGTCACACACTCGCATCACTGACCATCACCTCACATCACTGACATCACTGACCATCACACTCCATCACTGACCATCACACTCATCTGACCATCACACTCCATCACTGACCATCACCTCACATCACTGACCATCACTCATCACTAACCATCACTCATCACTGACATTACACTCACATCACTGACCATCACACTTATCACTGACCATTACACTCACCATCACACTCACATCAATGACCATCACACTCCATCACTGACCATTACAGTCATCACTGACCATCACACTGATCACTGACCATTACACTCACATCACTGACCATCACTCACATCACTGACATTACACTCATCACTGACCATCACATCACTGACCATTACACTCACATCACTGACCATCACACTCATCACAGACCAACACATTTCATCACTGACCATTCACTAACATCACACCATCACTGACCATTACACTCACATCACTGACAATCACTCATCACTGACCATCACTCACATCACTGACCATCTCACTCATCAATGACCATCACACTCACATCACTGACCATCACACTCATCACAGACCAACACTAATGACCATTACACTCATCACTGACCATTACACTAACATCACACCCACATCACTGACCATCACATTCACATCACTGACCATCCTCACATCACTGACCATCACACTCACATAACTGACCATCACACTGATCACTGACCATCTCTCATCACTGACCATCTCTCATCACTGACCATTACAGTCATCACTGACCATTACAGTCATCACTGACCATTACAGTCATCACTGACCATCCTCACATCACTGACATTACACTCATCACTGACCATCACACACTCTTTACTGACCATCACATTCACATCACTGACAATCACTCATCACTGACTGTCACACACTCGCATCACTGACCATCACATTCACATCACTGACCGTCACACTCATCACTGACCATTACAGTCATCACTGACCATTACAGTCATCACTGACCATCACACTTATCACTGACCATTACACTCATCAATGACCATTACACTCATCACTTACCATCACTCATCAATGACCATTACACTCATCACTGACTGTCACACTTACATCACTGACCATCTCTCATCACTGACCATCACTCATCAATGACCATTACACTCATCACTGACCATTACAGTCATCACTGACCATCACATCACTGACCATTACACTCACATCACTGACATTACACTCATCACTGACTGTCACACTTACATCACTGACTGTCACACTTACATCACTGACCATCACTCATCAATGATCATCACATTCACATCACTGACCATCACATCACTGACAATCACTCATCACTGACCATCACATCACTGACAATCACTCATCACTAACCATCACACTCATCAATGACCATCACACTCTCATCACTGACCATCTCTCATCACTGACCATTACACTCATCAATGACCATCACACTTATCACTGACCATCACTCAACACTGACCATCACACTCACATAACTGACCATTACACTAACATCACACCCACATCACTGACCATCACACTCACATAACTGACCATCACACTCTCATCACTGACCATTACAGTCATCACTGACCATCACTCAACACTGACCATCACACTCATCACTGACCATTACACTCATCACTGACCATCACACTTATCACTGACCATCACTCAACACTGACCATCACACTCAACACTGACCATCACTCAACACTGACCATCACACTCACATCACTGACCATCACACTCGCATCACTGACCATCACACTCATCACTGACCATCACACTCGCATCACTGACCATCACACACTCACATCACTGACCATCACACTCAACACTGACCATCACTCAACACTGACCATCACTCAACACTGACCATCACTCAACACTGACCATCACACTCACATCACTGACCATCACACTTATCACTGACCATCACACTCGCATCACTGACCATCACACTTATCACTGACCATCACACTTATCACTGACCATCACTCAACACTGACCATCACACTTATCACTGACCATCACTCAACACTGACCATCACTCAACACTGACCATCACACTCGCATCACTGACCATTACACTCATCACTGACCATCACACTTATCACTGACCATTACACTCATCACTGACCATCACACTCACATCACTGACCATCACACTCATCACTGACCATCACACTCATCACTGACCATCACACACTCACATCACTGACCATCACACTCATCACTGACCATCACTCAACACTGACCATCACACTCAACACTGACCATCACACTTATCACTGACCATCACACTTATCACTGACCATCACTCAACACTGACCTCCCACTGTGATCACTAAGCTCAGGGATGTATCTGTGCAGATGGATTCTGGACTTTCTCACCAACAGACCTCAATCTGTTATTGAGGGTTTTCAATCATCTGAATGGACACACTGTGTTCTGAAGGCACCTCACTTTCTCTGCTCAACTGTTCATGCCCAAATGCTGTTATTGAGTGTCTGTATAGCCTATAAACCAAACATCTTCATCAAGTATACGCCCAGATGACATAAAAACCTAACTAAATGAAATCCGTGGACACCCCAGGTTTGATCATTATAGTCTCTCCAGTGGATTTTAAATAGTGCATTACCTTAGCACAAAAGTAAAAGTTCCTCCTCAGAACATTGATGCTGAACCTAAAAGCTCTGCTTCAGTCTCACTATTAGAGAATGTGTGTTACTGAGGAGCAGGTCATGTGACTCTCAGAGATGATCTTACCTCAGTATCTCCAGTTTACAGTGAGGATTCTCCAGTACAGCAGAGAGACACTTCACTCCTGAGTCTCCTACTTTATTCCCAGTCAGATCCAGTTCTCTCAGGTGTGAGGGGTTTGATCTCAGAGCTGAAGCGAGAGCAGCACAGCCTTCATCTGATACTCCACAATCACACAACCTGCAGATACACAATGACACACACTTCACTCTCTCAGTTTCTACACATTCTGTGTGTTTTGGATGTGTGGATGGATGGATGATAGCAGAAATATAAACAATAGATTGTGTAAATGAGAGAATTCAGATAAATAAACTGAATATTGAAACGGTTTATTCAGTGACAAGAACAAGTCTGTTTCTTTAATGCAGTGTGTGTGTGTATATGAGAGAGAGAGAGAGAGAGAGAGAGAGAGACTGTGTGAGTGTGTGTGTGTATATGAGAGAGAGAGAGAGAGAGAGACTGTGTGAGTGTGTGTGTGTATATGAGAGAGAGAGAGAGAGAGAGAATGTGTGTTACTGAGGAGCAGGTCATGTGACTCTCAGAGATGATCTTACGTCAGAGACTCCAGTTTACAGTGAGGATTCTCCAGTACAGCAGAGAGAAACTTCACTCCTGAGTCTCCTACTTTATTCCCAGTCAGATCCAGTTCTCTCAGGTGTGAGGGGTTTGATCTCAGAGCTGAAGCGAGAGCAGCACAGCCTTCATCTGATACTCCACAATCACACAACCTGCAGATACACAATGACACACACTTCACTCTCTCAGTTTCTACACATTCTGTGTGTTTTGGATGTGTGGATGAATGGATGGATGATAGCAGAAATATAAACAATAGATTGTGTAAATGAGAGAATTCAGATAAATAAACTGAATATTGAAACGTTTTATTCATGACAAAAACAAGTCTGTTTCTTTAATGCAGTGTGTGTGTGTGGTCAATTAACACTAATTTAAACTAACAATCAAAAGTAAAAAACTAAAAGTATAAAGTTCCTCCTCAGAACATTGATGCTGAACCTAAAAGCTCTGCTTCAGTCTCACTATTAGAGAATGTGTGTTACTGAGGAGCAGGTCATGTGACTCTCAGAGATG
Organism: Silurus meridionalis; assembly: GCF_014805685.1. Lineage (NCBI taxonomy): Eukaryota > Metazoa > Chordata > Actinopteri > Siluriformes > Siluridae > Silurus > Silurus meridionalis. The sequence goes on along the minus strand of NC_060906.1, from coordinate 2,834,680 downwards.
ATCTTACCTCAGTATCTCCAGTTTACAGTGAGGATTCTCCAGTACAGCAGAGAGACACTTCACTCCTGAGTCTCCTACTTTATTCCCAGTCAGATCCAGTTCTCTCAGGTGTGAGGGGTTTGATCTCAGAGCTGAAGCGAGAGCAGCACAGCCTTCATCTGATACTCCACAATCACACAACCTGCAGATACACAATGACACACACTTCACTCTCTCAGTTTCTACACATTCTGTGTGTTTTGGATGTGTGGATGGATGGATGATAGCAGAAATATAAACAATAGAATTCAGATAAATAAACTGAATATTGAAACGGTTTATTCAGTGACAAAAACAAGTCTGTTTCTTTTATGCAGTGTGTGTGTGTGTATATGAGAGAGAGAGAGACTGTGTGAGTGTGTGTGTGAGAGAGATAGTGTGTGTGTGTGTGTATCTCTGGGATGATCTCGGAGGTGACATAGAGCCGGAAGAGAACATACTTCCAAAGGGGTGCGTATTGAAAAAAGTTCACAGTGAGTCGAACTCTGCGCGCATTGGTATTTCCTCCTGAGAAGTGCTGAAGCGAGTCCCCGACCTTTTAGAGGCAATTGGTTGGGCTCCACATGACCTTTGATATTGCACAGTGAAAAACCGTCATTGGATGCATGACCAGCTTGGAGTGACTAGCATGATGTGGGACGCCTAGTGCATCACCCTACTATAGCTGGTAAGGCCATTGCCAGGCTACACACGAGCCTACTTGCAACGGGTACAGGTTCCCAGTCTATTAAAAGCTCCTTGCAACGGGTGAATGCGGAGGCTCCAACTCACATTCATTGGCATATAAAATCAGGCTGCCTGCACAGGGCTCTGCAACGGGTTGACGTGCCATTGTAAAACTTCCCTAAAAGCCTCCTCCCACCACCCCCAGCCTTGCAATCTGATGTGTGATCGCAAAGTTGCGCTGGAGCAACTAAGAAACTGTGTCTCCTACACACATCTTTAAATCAAGGACATTCTGCCGTGTTTTCACCATCTGGAGCTGAAGACATTGGGCTATTAGAGGTGCTAACCTGCTAAGTTAATGTGTAAGATTTTCCGGGTCAGCTCACCATACATGAGCGAATGGAGGAGACGGATCTTGAGGATATACGCACCGCAATCACTGGTAAGTTTCAGATCCCAAATAAATCGCCCTTAGGGACGAGCTTTTAACAGGGCTGCACCTTATTCCCAGCAAAATACGGTCCCACCCCTATAGACTCTACATTCCTGAGGACGGGACAAAAGCCGTTTATTCTGTTTCTTTCCTTCACGGATGTACCAGACTATACAAAAAAAAGCTACAAAAGGGAAGGAAAAAGTTCCCTGTTGGTATGTATTTCCATGGACGAGCAAAAAACTTCGATTTGTAAGACGCAGTTAGGTTGAGGGGTGTATTAGACAAACTATACCGTTAAAGTTTTGAAGCTGAAGATGGAGAAAAGCATGGGCAGAAATACTACATCTGAAATACTCATAACACGAATAATCGCTGTTTCTATTTTTAGGCAATCTACTCCGCAGTTTGATATAACCTCTGAAACGGTTTATATGTTGGGAACATTTGCAGCCACTGTACATTCAGTGGTTTTACTATAGTGTAAATATAGAGAATGGGTGTAATTGTGGCTGTAGTTTTATTGGATGGATTTGAGATTCATATAGATCACAGGATTAGCATTAACGATAGTGACCCTTAAGACATCATTATTCGGGGAAGGGAAGGTAGTTCTTGTAGGTCATCAGTTTTATTTAATGTTAATGCTCAGGAGCTAGTGTGTGTGTGCAAGATGACAGGAGTTTAAAGTACCTCCTTGAAGAGTATGGATAACTCCTTAAGACCATTGAATGGCTGACAAATGGGTTTCAGGTGGGACAGGATCCATGTTGATAAGGTCTAGATACAGGTGTGGATGGGAGACATGAAGTACAATGTCGTTGTACCAGCGTGATGGCTTGAAAGTTTCACATTAGCTTTCATCGGTAGAGTACAGTGCTGTAACTGAGTCAAGGCAAGGTGCAAAGTGTTATTCCTTATTCTAGATAGTTGAGGGCGAAAACTGTCGACACAGTGGAGGCTTACGCAAACTTAACGGGTATGGGATGTGAGTCTCACTGGTATGATAACGGCTGTGTGCCAATGTACCGTGTTATACTCACCAATGACACTATATGAGCTATCGGCGATCTTATAGAAAGTCAAGAAATTATATTACTAGGTTACGGAATGTGGTAGAGGTAGTGGTAGGAAGTGGTAGGACGAGACGGTGTACCTATGATGATCCAGCTGGGGCAACTTTAATGTATGGCATGTATGGTAATTAGGAATGTCTGTAAGGGCCTACATAGTGGCTTTTAGCTATATGAACTTTAAGTGATAAAGCTGATGTTGCGGTGGTATCTTAATACAGGAATGGCCTTTAGGACAGGAATGGATGGAAAGCTGTAGGTCAATGGTCCTTGAATCATGAGAGTTAGGTGGTCCACTAAAAGGGGGATAGTGTAGCAATTGAGAGATTCGAGGGTACTTCCTCCAAAACTTGCGTCAGACTAGAGGACCTTGATTGGAGGACCCAGATAATTACCTCCACTTTCCTTGTTTGGAAAAGCTGCCTGAGTCGATAGGGTGACCTACTTTTAGCTCACCAGGTTTCCACCCGCCTTTCAGAACAGGTTGATAGAAAGGTCAGGTGCGAGTAGGTGCAGCGCACTGGACCTTCGCTCTGTAACCCTTGTATTCCAATCGATGTTTAACTTGGTCGTAGGAGTGGATGCAGGAACATTCGTGGAGACCTAAGTTTCACAGGAATGCAGGTAAGGTGGGTATAATCTGGCACACTCTATGTGAGTACGGGACCTCAGTGGCAACACTATAGTAAGTGTGCTTTGAGTTTTGGCCTGATCGGTTGGTGAGGAAAGTTTTAGCAGGTTTCCCCTTAAGATGACGTTATAATAATTGGATAAATAATAAACTGTGTCTGGACGATGGGTATGGTACAAGGTAGGCGAATAACGTGATAAGATGCACGTGGAATGTCTGGAGAAATTTATTAGCTCTCAGTGACAAGGGAAGTAGAGGGTTCAATTCTCGAGACAGTAACTTTTATCCAAACAGGAGGGAATGCGCCTTGGGGTTGGTGAAGAGGTGAAGAATAGACCCCAGGAGCAATGTTTCGGATTTTTCATGCGTGGGAATACCGAAATGTGACCGCGTGACTTCAAGGGAGGCAGTTAGGTGATGCATTTAGTAGGGGTGTGTCATCAATGAAAAGTACATGTGGTTATGGATGGGGTGTCGATGTGTGGATGTTCCTTTTTGGATGGAAACAATTGTCATGTGTATGGTAAATCAACACATTTAAACTAACAATCAAAAGTAAAAAAATAAAACTATAAAGTTCCTCCTCAGAACATTGATGTTGAACCTAAAAGCTCTGCTTCAGTCTCACTATTAGAGAATGTGTGTTACTGAGGAGCAGGTCATGTGACTCTCAGAGAGATGATCTTACCCCAGTATCTCCAGTTTACAGTGAGGATTCTCCAGTACAGCAGAGAGACACTTCACTCCTGAGTCTCCTACTTTATTCCTAGACAGATCCAGTTCTATCAGGTGTGAGGGGTTTGATCTCAGAGCTGAAGCGAGAGCAGCACAGCCTTCATCTGATACTCCACAATCACACAACCTGCAGATACACAATGACACACTTCACTCTCTCAGTTTCTACACATTACACATCCTGTGTGTTTTGAAATGTGCTGGATGGATGAATGGATGGATGGATGGATGAATGGATGGATGGATGGATGGATGGATGGATGGATGGATGATAGCAGAAGTATAAACAATAGATTGTGTAAATGAGAGAACTCAAATAAATAAACTGAATATTGAACGGTTTATTCAATGACAAGAACAAGTCTGTTTCTTGTATGCAGTGTGTGTGTGTGTGTGTGTGTGTGTGTGTGTGTTAGAGAGAGATAGAGAGAGAGAAGAGAATATGTGTAGTGTGTGTGCTAGTGTATGTGTGTGTTAATGTGTGTGCGTGTGTGTGTGTGTGTGTGTGTGTGTGTGTGTGAAAAAGTAAAAGTAATAATAAATAAATTCTATGAATCAAATCAAATCAAATTTTATTCATCAAATACACATACATACAAAGTCGACATGCAGTGAAATGCTTTATCGACGGTCCAGCAAGAGAATAGGGTGGGGAGAAAAAAGCAGATAAATAAAGTATAAAACTATATAAAATAAAATATAAGGTATAAAGGATATATAAAGATATGTATGTAAACAAAGAGAAAAATGTATATACAAAGAAAATTCTTATGGCAGCAGACAGTGAAACAGTAAACAATGTACCAAAGTGTAAACAATAAACAATTTTAGTGGTGGGTTGTCCATAAAGTGTCCGTGTGCAGTTTGGTGTGGTGTAAGGGTCCGTAAGTGTCCGTCTGCGGTATAAAGTGACCATAAAGTGTCCGTGTGCAGAATGGTGTGGTATAAAATAAATAAATATAAAGTGCACTTTGCTGTGCAAGTCCGGAGTTTAAATTGACGTGGTGCGAGAGGTGAGGTATGTACAACGAATGGCCTGCGGGAAGAAGCTCCTCCTCATTCTCTCGGTGTTCGCTTTCAGGGAGCCAAGCGTTTCCTGACGCAACAAAGAGTCCATTGTTGGGATAGCTGAGGTCCTTTACAATCTTCCTGGCTCTGGTCCGGCACTGTGTGCTGTAGATGTCCTGCAGGTCAGGAGCTCGGTGTGGATGGTGCGTTCAGCTGAGCGCACCACCCTCTGGAGGGCTCGTCTGTCCTGCATGGTGCTACCTGTCAGAACTCAATGGTGCAGGTGTAGAAGTCTTAAGCACCTGAGAGGGTAGTTTAAAGTCCCTTAAGCGTCTCAGATGGTACAGACGCTGCCGGGCCTTCTTCACCAGGGTGTTAGTGTGACAGGACCAAGACAGGTCCTGTGTGATGTGAACACCAAGTACGAAACTGTCCACTCTTTCCACTGGAGTCCCGCAGATGTTTAGCAGCTCCCGCTTTGTGCTGAAGTCCACGATCAACTCCTTAGTTTTGCTGACGTTCAGGAGAAGGTTGTTCCTGGCACCATCTCTCCAGGTTTTAACCTTCTGTAGGTAGGCCGTCTCGTCGTTGTTGTTGATCAGGCCCACCACACCAGTGTCGTCAGCAAACTTGATGATGGTGGTGGCGTTGGATGTGGCCACACATCATATGTGTACAGCGAGTACAGCAGGGGGCTCAGAACACAACCCTGGGGAGCTCCAGTGCTGAGGGTGAGGGTGGATGAGGTGTGTTTTTCCACCCGTACGGCTTGTGGTCTGTCTGTCAGGAAGTTAGAGATCCATTGACACAGCGGCTGGCTGAGTTCCAGGACCTCCAACTTAGAAGTGAGTGTGGAGGGAATTATGGTGTTAAATGCTGAACTGTAGTCCACGCACAACACCTTTGCATAATTCCCATTTCTTTGGTCCCGGTGGCTCATCGTGGTGTGGAGAAGATGTGCAATTGCGTCCTCAGTCGGTACGGTTCTGACGGTACGCAAACTGTAATGGGTCCAGTGTGTCTGGTAGTGATGCATTGATGAAGTCTCTGACCAGTCTCTCGAAGCACTTCATCACTACTGAGGTCAAGGCTACAGGGTGGTAGTCATTGAGGCAGGCGGGCTGGGGTTTCTTCGGGACAGGAACAATGGTGGACTGTTTAAAACATGAGGGGACAACAGACTGTTCCAGTGAGAGGTTGAATATCTTAGTGAACACCGGTGCTAGCTGGTCAGCGCAGGCTTTCAGAACCATACCTGTGATGCCATCTGGTCCTGCTGCCTTCCTGGTATTCACTCTCATGATTGCCCTCCTCACGTCATGCTCCGAGATGGTGAATGTGTTTACCTCTCCGGCTCTGTTAACCAATGAAAGTCAGACATTGCTTTTCAACCATGCTTCAATGGAATTATTAAAAATACTCATGGAACTCATGGAACAGGCCTGGACAAAATTATAGTACCCTAACCCAATATTTTGTTGCACAACCTTTTGAGGCAATCACTGGAATCAGACGATTCCTGTAACTGTCAATAAGATTTCTGCACCTCTCAGCAGGTAAACTGCTCCAGTTGTTTCGGTTTGAAGGGTGTCTTTTCTAGGCATGTTTCAGCTAGACTACCTGGGAACATTCCAGCGTCAATCAAGTCGAGCTTCTGTTGATGTATTTAACCCTATTGTACAGTTATTGTGAAGCCCCTAAGAATGGCGAAGAGAAAAGTGGATTCAGAAAACAGAGCCTTTAAATACCGATGGAATTCTGAGTATATGTTAACTGACGCTGCCAGTAAACCCGTGTATTAGTGGAGTGAATGTGGCTGTAATTAAGGAATTGAATCTAAGACGGAACTACGAGACAAAACATCAGAAGAAGCTGAAAAACCTGAATGCAGAGCAGAAGATACAGAAAGTAGAAGAGTTAAAGAAGAATCTGACATTTCAGCAAATGTTTTTTACCAGAGCAAAATCAAAAAGTGAAGCTGGTGTGAAAACAGAGGAGAAATCAGAGTCACATCAGCCAGTTATTTACTGAGGGAGAGTTTCTGAAGAGCTGCATGATGAAGCTATGAGACGTCTGGTGTTTCACAAGAGATCATTTTATGGAGAGCAAAATATTTTAAGTTATTTAAAGTTAAAGGTTATTTTTTATAAAACGGCATAAGAGCAAAGAAATCTGATTGTTTTGATTTGTTGTTATTTTAAAGTTTACATAAAAGCACAATTTTTATTGATTTGTTCAAGATTTTTTTGCAGCATGTTCATATTTCCAACTTGTATAATTTTGACAGTATATATTTTTATGAAGAGCTATTTATTTAAAGTTTAAGTTTATTTAATCTGGAACAATATTCCTGTCTGTTTTTATTCATATTTATGTTAAAAAAACATTGTTTTTTCAATAAATGTTTCTCCTGTTCGGCCCATGACCTAAAGTGTGCTTTGAGTTTTGGCCTCTTGTGCAATTGAGTTTGACCCTGACATAGATAAATATCATTCATTATTAATAATAACATATAATTAAAGGTAAATTGAGCAAATTTATTATTTCAAGAAGTAGCTCTCGGTGTCAAAAGGGTTGTTGAGCCCTGTATTAGATTATCTTCTCTTTTTTCATTATTCTGCCTCACCACATTCACATTTATATCAAGACTTTTGTACATTTATTAGATATCAGAAACTAAAACAATAAAAAAACCATGAAAAAGTCATGATTATAAAAAGAGAAAAAAAATAAATCAACACATTTAAACTAACAACCAAAATAAAAAAATAAAACTATAAAGTTCCTCCTCAGAACATTGATGCTGAACCTAAAAGCTCTGCTTCAGTCTCACTATTAGAGAATGTGTGTTACTGAGGAGCAGGTCATGTGACTCTAAGAGAAATGATTTACCTCAGTTTTTCCAATTTACAGTGAGGATTCTCCAGTACAGCAGAGAGAAACTTCACTCCTGAGTCTCCTACTTTATTCCTATACAGATCCAGATCTCTCAGGTGTGAGGGGTTTGATCTCAGAGCTGAAGCAAGAGCAGCACAGCCTTCATCTGATACTCCACAATTATACAACCTGCAGATACACAATGACACACACTTCACTCTCTCAGTTTCTACACATTACACATCCTTTGTGTGTGTTTTGAAATGAGTGCTTTGGATGGATGAATGGATGGATGGATGGATGGATGTGTGGATGAATGGATGTGTGGATGGATGGATGGATGATAGCAGAAATATAAACAATAGATTGTGTAAATGAGAGAATTTAGATAAATAAACTGAATATTGAAACGGTTTATTCAATGACAAGAACAAGTCTGTTTCTTTTATGCTGTGTGTGTGTGTTACAGTGAGTGAGAGATAGAGATTGTGTGTGTTAGAGAGAGATAGAGAGAGAGAGAGAGAATATGTGTAAGTGTGTGCTAGTGTGTATGTGTGTGTTAGAGTGAGTGAGAGAATGTATGTGTGCAGTGTGTGTGTGTGTGCGTGTGTGTGTGTGTGTGTGTGTGTGTGTGTGTGTGTGTGGCAGTGTGTGCGTGTGCATGTGCATGTGTGTACACACGTGGACAAAATTGTTGGTACCCTTCGGTCAATGAAGAAAAACTAAAAAGTAAAAGTAATAATAAATAAATTCTATGAATCAAATCAAATCAAATTTTATTCATCAAATACACATACATACAAGGTACGACATGCAGTGAAATGCTTTATCTGACGGTCCAGCAAGAGGAATAGGGTGGGGAGAAAAAAAGCAGATAAATAAAGTATAAAACTATATAAAATAAAATATAAGGTATAAAGGATATATAAAGATATGTATGTAAACAAAGAGAAAAATGTATATACAAAGAAAATTCTTATGGCAGCAGACAGTGAAACAGTAAACAATGTGTACCAAAGTGTAAACAATAAACAATTTTAGTGGTGGGTTGTCCATAAAGTGTCCGTGTGCAGTTTGGTGTGGTGTAAGGGTCCGTAAGTGTCCGTCTGCGGTATAAAGTGACCATAAAGTGTCCGTGTGCAGAATGGTGTGGTATAAAATAAATAAATATAAAGTGCACTTTGCTGTGCAAGTCCGGAGTTTAAATTGACGTGGTGCGAGAGGTGAGGTATGTACAACGAATGGCCTGCGGGAAGAAGCTCCTCCTCATTCTCTCGGTGTTCGCTTTCAGGGAGCCAAACGTTTCCCTGAACGCAACAAAGAGTCCATTGTTGGGATAGCTGAGGTCCTTTACAATCTTCCTGGCTCTGGTCCGGCACTGTGTGCTGTAGATGTCCTGCAGGTCAGGGAGCTCGGTGTGGATGGTACGTTCAGCTGAACGCACCACCCTCTGGAGGGCTCGTCTGTCCTGCATGGTGCTACCTGTCAGAACGCTCTCAATGGTGCAGGTGTAGAAAGTCTTAAGCACCTGAGAGGGTAGTTTAAAGTCCCTTAAGCGTCTCAGATGGTACAGGCGCTGCCGGGCCTTCTTCACCAGGGTGTTAGTGTGACAGGACCAAGACAGGTCCTGTGTGATGTGAACACCCAAGTACCGGAAACTGTCCACTCTTTCCACTGGAGTCCCGCAGATGTTTAGCGGTTGGTATGACCGCTCCTGCTTCTGAAGTCCACGATCAACTCCTTAGTTTTGCTGACGTTCAGGAGAAGGTTGTTCCCCTGGCACCATCTCTCCAGGTTTTTAACCTTCTGTAGGTAGGCCGTCTCGTCGTTGTTGTTGATCAGGCCCACCACACCAGTGTCGTCAGCAAACTTGATGATGGTGGTGGAGTTGGATGTGGCCACACAGTCATATGTGTACAGTGAGTACAGCAGGGGCTCAGAACACAACCCTGGGGAGCTCCAGTGCTGAGGGTGAGGGTGGATGAGGTGTGTTTTCCACCCGTGCGGCTTGTGGTCTGTCTGTCAGGAAGTTAGAGATCCATTGACACAGCGGCTGGCTGAGTCCCAGGACCTCCAACTTAGAGGTGAGTGTGGAGGGAATTATGGTGTTAAATGCTGAACTGTAGTCCACGCACAACATCTTTGCATAATTCCCATTTCTTTGGTCCAGGTGGCTCATCGTGGTGTGGAGAAGATGTGCAATGCGTCCTCAGTCGATGCGGTTCTGATGCGCAAACTGTAATGGGTCCAGTGTGTCTGGTAGTGATGCATTGATGAAGTCTCTGACCAGTCTCTCAAAGCACTTCATCACTACTGAGGTCAAGGCTACAGGGTGGTAGTCATTGAGGCAGGCGGGCTGGGGTTTCTTGGGACAGGAACAATGGTGGACTGTTTAAAACATGAGGGGACAACAGACTGTTCCAGTGAGAGGTTGAATATCTTAGTGAACACCGGTGCTAGCTGGTCAGCGCAGGCTTTCAGAACCCGACCTGTGATGCCATCTGGTCCTGCTGCCTTCCTGGTATTCACTCTTGAATGCCCTCCTCACGTCATGCTCCGAGATGGTGAATGTGTTTACCTCTCCGGCTCTGTTAACCAATGAAAGTCAGACATTGCTTTTCAACCATGCTTCAATGGAATTATTAAAAAAAATACTCATGGAACTCATGGAACAGGCCTGGACAAAAATTATAGTACCCCTAACTTAATATTTTGTTGCACAACCTTTTGAGGCAATCACTGGAATCAGACGATTCCTGTAACTGTCAATAAGATTTCTGCACCTCTCAGCAGGTAAACTGCTCCAGTTGTTTCCGGTTTGAAGGGTGTCTTTTCTAGACGGCATGTTTCAGCTCCTTCCAAAGATGCTCAATAGGATTGAGGTCAGGGCTCATCGAAGGCCACTTTAGAATAGTCCAATGTTTTCCTTTTAGGCATTCTTGGGTGTTTTAGCTGTGTGTTTTGGGTCATTGTCTGGTTGCAAGACCCATGCAAGACCCCTGCAACTAAGACCAAGCTTTCTGACACTGGCCAGAACATTTCTCTCTAGAATCCCTTGATAGTCTTTAGATTTCTTGTACCCTGCACAGATTTAAGACACCCTGTAACAGATGCAGCAAAGCAGCCCCAGAACATAACAGAGCCTCCTCCATGTTTCACAGTAGGGACAGTGTTCTTTTCTTGATATGCTTAATTTTTCCATCTGTGAACATTTATGTCTGATGTGCCTTGGCAAAAAGTTTCATTTTTGTCTCATCTGTCCATAGGACATTCTCCCAGAAGCTTCGCGGCTTGTCAACATGTAGTTTGGCATATTCCAGTCTAGCTTATTTATGATTTGTTTTAACAATGGTGTCCTCCTTGGTCGTCTCCCATGTAGTCCACTTTGGCTCAAACAACAACGGATGGTGCGATCTGACACTGATGTTCCTTGAGCATCTAGTTCACCTTGGATCTCTTTAGAAGTCTTTCTGGGCTCTTTTGTTACCATTCGGATTATCCGTCTCTCTGATTTGTCATCAATTTTTCTCCTGCGGCCACATGGCGGCACATACACCCAAGATGGTGGCGCGATGGCACATCGGCACGAGCACATCGCGAGGCTCAGGGTCTCTCCAGAATCTGCAATTTTGCGGTATTTCTGTTGCTCATATCGGGTCTGTTCGTGCAGAGGATATTGGTTTTCGACTCCCCGACAGTTTTATGGACAACCTTCATCTCCTTCCTGAGATCACCAGAGCACCCTAAGCAGCTCACTCTACCCGGCCGGGCGGAAGTGCTCGCAGGCAGCGTCGAGATCGTAAACAAAGGCGGGGGAAGCGTGGTGAAATGAAAGCTAAGCTAAAGCTAACACCACACCGGCTCTCTTTACCCAGCATCTTCCTCGCCCATGTTCGCTCGCTGGTGAACAAAATGGAGGAGATTTGACTCAGCATCACACACAGCATGAAACTTTGGAACTGTAATGTCATGATTTTCACGGAAACATGGCTACACAGCGGCATTCCGGACAACGCTATTGAGCTAGTGGGACGACACACACTCCGGGCTGATAGGACATTAGATGGCTCCGGTAAGACCAGAGGCGGTGGACTGTGCATTTATGTCAACAAAGCTTGGTGCACGAACTCTGTTATTGTCGAGAGTCATTGTTCAGCTAACCTGGAGTTTCTCTTGGTTAAATGTAGACTGTTTTATCTACCGCGGGAGTTCACTTCCACCATTATTACTGCTGCTTACATTCCCCCTGATGCTGATGCTAAGCTCGCTATGAAAGAACTTTATGCGGCCATCAGTAAACAACAGACTGTTCACCCGGAAGCTGCGTTTATTGTTGCGGGTGATTTTAATCACTCAAACTTAAAGGCAGTTCTTCCAAAATTTCATCAGCATGTTTCATGTCACACCAGAGGGAACAAAACGTTAGACCATGTATACAAACATGGCTGGAGCTTACGCGACCCCTCCCCACCTGGGACAGTCAGATCACCTTTCTTTGTTTCTCACCCCCAAATATGCACCCCTCATCACCGGGTAAAGCCATCAGTGAGAACCATCAAGGTGTGGCCCGCAGACGCAGATTTTACACTTCAGGAAAGATTTCTATACACAGACTGGAGTACATTTGCTTCTCAGGCCACCAGTGACTCTCACAAAGACATTGACTGCTATACCTCCTCTGTTCTGGATTACATCAGTTCCACCACAGACAGTGTTACTACCCAGAAACAGATCATCACATACCCAAATCAGAAGCCATGGATGAACAAGGAGGTGCGCCTCCTGCTGAAGGCACGCACTACTGCCTTCAGGTCAGGTGATGCTCAGGCCTACAGCACATCCAGAGCTAACCTGAAGAGGGGCATCAAAGAGGCCAAGCACTGCTAAAAACTAAAGATAGAGGAGCATTTTTCTAACTGTGACCCTCGACACATGTGGCAAGGCATCCAGGCCATCAGTGATTACAAATCCTCCCACTCCACCCCCGCTGCCACTGATGTCCTCTTTCTGAATGAGCTTAATGACTTTTATGCTCGCTTTGAGAGAGACAACAAAGAAACTGCCACAAAGCTCAAACTCTCGGCTGATCACTCTCCAATCAAACTCTCCTCCACAGATGTCTGCAAAGCACTGAGCTGGATCAGCGTTCACAAAGCCGCTGGACCAGACAACATCCCTGGTCGCGTAATCAGGGCATGTGCTGAGCAGCTCGCTGGGGTCTTTACTGACATCTTCAACCTGTCTCTTGCCCAAGCAGCTGTTCCCACTTGCTTTAAATGTACCTCCATTGTGCCAGTGCCAAAACACTCCAACCCAAAGTGCCTGAACGACTACCGCCCTGTAGCACTGACACCCATTGTCATGAAGTGCTTTGAGCGGCTGGTCCTGGCACACCTGAAGGACTCTCTGCCAACCACATTTGACTCCCACCAGTTTGCCTACCGAAGCAATAGAAGCACAGAAGATGCAGTTTCCATGGCACTGCACTCTGTGCTCACACACTTGGACAATAAGAACACCTATGCACGTATGCTGTTTGTTGACTTCAGCTCAGCATTCAATACCATCATTCCAACCAAGTTAATAGCCAAACTTCTAGATCTGGGCATTAACACCTCCACCTGCAACTGGGTCATGGACTTTCTGACCAAAAGACCCCAGCAGGTTCGATCTGGCTCCATCTGCTCCAACACCATCACACTCAACTTCACCTCCGACTGCAGGCCTGTGAATGGATCTAACTCCATCATCAAGTTTGCAGATGACACTACCGTGATTGGTCTCATCACTAACAATGATGAGACTGCCTACAGGGAGAAGATCCAGCACCTAGCCACATGGTGCAACAACAACTACCTGCTCCTTAACACCTCCAAGACAAAAGAGCTTATTGTGGACTTCAGGAGGGAGGCAAGAGGCACACATGATCCCACCCACATCAACAGAATAGCTGTTGAGCGTGTCTCCAGTTTCAAGTTCCTGGGGATCCACATCTCGGCGGACCCTGGAACATCAACACACTCCAGCCTAGTCAAGAAGGCTCACCAGCGCCTCTTTTTCCTGAGGACACTTAAAAAAAATCAGCTCTCCTCGGATATCCTGGTGAACTTCTACCGCTGCGCAGTAGAGAGCATCCTGACCAGCTGTGTCACAGTGAAAACTGCCCAGCGCATCACAGGGACTCCACTCCCAGCCATGGAGGACATCCAAAAGAAACGCTGTCTGCGTCGAGCTCGCAGCATTCTTAAGGACTCCTCTCATCCCGCCCATAGACTCCGGCATGCGTTACAGGTGCCTCCGGACCAGGACCAGCAGACTAAAGAACAGCTTTTTTCCTAGAGCTGTCTCTTTAGTGAACTCTGACATTCACTGATGCACTACCACATTCCCCCCACACCTCACACTCTGTCACTTTGCTAATGGACTGTCTGAACAAAAACTTATGCTCACCAAGACACTGATTATTCTTACCTTACACTTTGCTATTGCACGGACTGTTTACACAAATTTTTTGCTCATTTGCACACTGCTCTTTTGTATTGCTGCTCACCATAAACTTATCACCACTGTATATATACCCGTCCTCTGTTTATAGTTATAGCAATATTATTATGTCCACCGCTTACATCCTTCTGTAAATCTCTGTGTATAGTAATAGGCATCTGTATAGCATGTTCATAATACATATATATATTCATCTGTATATTATTGTTCATAGCACATATATACTCATCTGTAATTATATTCATAAGTACATATATATTCGTCTGTAATTATATTTATAGTACATATATATATATATATATATATATATATATATATATATATATATATATATATATATATATACTTATCTGTATATTGTGTTTTCAGTACATATATATTCACCTGTATACCACATTTATAGTACATATACATCTTTAAATGACTGTTTATAGTCTATATTTTATTTTATTTAACTGTAAATTCATGTAAAAACTATATATGCTGTTATTGCACTCTGGTTAGACCCAAACTGCATTTTGTTGCCTTGTACTTGTACATGTGTAATGACAAAGTTGAATCTAATCTAATCTAATCTAATCTAATCTAATCCAGGGAGGTTGGCTACAGTCCCATGAATCTTACATTTCAGAATAATATGTGCAACTGTAGTCACAGGAACATCTAGCTGCTTGGAGATTGTCTTATAGCCTTTACCTTTATCATGCTTGTCTATAATTTACTTTCTAATCTCCTGAGACAACTCTTTCAGTGTGGTACACACCATGTCACCAGACAACACAGTGACTACCTGGAGCCCTAGTGCTGCATTCGACACTATAGATCATGATTTCCTCCTAGATCACTTACAGAATTACATCTGCATTCAGGGACAGGCATTAAGCTGGTTTAAATCCTACCTGTCCGATCGTTACCATTTCGTAGACTTAAATGGAAAGCTATCCAGGCTGAAGCTAGTAAATTATGGCGTGCCACAAGGTTCAGTTCTAGGACCTCTGATTTTCACAATATACATGCTTCCGTTAGGAAATATTATTAGAAGGCATGGAAGTAGCTTCCATTGTTATGCTGATGATACCCAGCTATATATCTCATCAAAACCAGACGATATAGCTCAATTAGCTTGGATAACTGAGTGTGTTAAAGAAATAAGAGATTGGATGACCCATAACTTTCTACTACTAAATTCTGATAAGACGGAGATTTTCCTCATCAGCTCAAAAACCAGTACACAGAAGCTCCAGCATCTCAACCTGCATTTACATGGATGTTCTGTAACCACAGCAACTTGTCTTTCAAAAATCATATTAACCAATTACAAAAGCAGCCTTATTTCACCTTAGAAATATTTCTAAGCTAAGGAACGTTATCTATATCTGATGCAGAGAAGCTCGTCCATGCGTTCATGACCTCCAGAATAGACTATTGTAATGCATTACTAGGTGGATGTCCTGCATCATCAATAAACAAGCTTCAGGTAGTTCAGAATGCGGCAGCAAAAGTTCTTACAAAGTCAAGAAAATATAATCATATAACCCCAATCTTATCGTTCCTACACTGGCTTCCTGTTAAGTTTTTAATGAATTATAAACTACTACTTACTTATAAAGCCCTAAATGGTTTGGCTCCCATGTATCTATCCAGTCTTTTAACATGCTACAATCCGTCACGCTCCCTGAGATCTCAAAACTCTGGAATTCTAGTAGTTCCTAGAATAGCAAAGTCCACTAAAAGCAGTAGATCATGCTCACATTTAGCTCCTAAACATTGGAACAGTCTTCATGACAGTGTTCGTGGCTCAGACACACTCTCCCAGTTTAGGTGTAGATTAAATCTTTTTAGCAAAGTCTACACATAACATACGTCTCACATCATAACCTTGTGCTCCAGAACATCTGATCACATCACATTATCAACTTGTGCTGTTAATATCATGAACAGCAGCTACACTAATTTCTCTTCACTGCTTCTCTTTCTCTCCCCACCCCCTGAGGTTTGGCCAGCTCCAGTCACGTCCCACCTCATGAATATTATGGACCTTTAAAGAAGTAGATGCCGAACTCGCAAACATCCTGTACCATCTACGGACGTACCAGTGCCAATTGGATCCCACTACATGTGTGGAGTTTTGACATTGGACCTCCTGGAGTGTTTAAAGGCTCTGGCATGGATAAGCTGGTGCTGGATCTGTGATGATCACAAATGTGACCTGTGATGATCACAAGCTCCCGAATCGTCACGATGCCCAGGGAGACTAGAGTTCTGGTCAGTGCAGGAACAGTCACACTGGAGATATCCAATCACCTGCCATACACCATTGGCTCTTCCAGCAACCAGTGTAGTTTTTGACAGCCTTTGTTCCGTTTCTTAAAAACGTTCCAGATTTTAAAAAGTCCACGGTAAAACATCAGTAATCCAGAAACGTCCAGCATTTTTGTGTCCATTAAAAACAAGGCTCTGTCAAGCCCCAGTCCTCCAAGTGTGTGTAAAAATTTACTGGCTGCTGCTTTCCATACTAAGTCTCTGGATGAACTGGAGGCAGAATACTGCAGCTCTCCTGGACAGCTGGACCAGCCCGTGCCCTCTTTACTCTTTTGTCAGATAAAGAACACTATGAGGAATCCAGTGTAATTTGTCCCAGAAGAAATCCACCAGCAGGGCCTGGATGTTCCCCAGCAGGTTCGGTGGAGGATTGACGCAGGCTAGCTTGTGCCAGAGGGACAACGTGGCAAGGTTGTTGATGACCAGAGTTCGTCCCCTGTAGGACATCTTTGGGATCACCTGTCTCCACCTGTTCAGTCTGCTTTTCACATGCTCCACAAAACCTTTCCAGTTTTTATGTAGAAAATCATTGCTCCCCAGGTAGACACCCAAGTATTTAAAACCGCCTCTTTTCCATGCTAAACCTCCGGTAGTGAAGGTTGCCCACTCCCCAACTAAAATGGCTTCGCTTTTAACCTAGTTAGACTTAGGCAGAAGATAAAACCTAAAAGTCCTTTAAAATGTCAGTTAAAAGCTTTGCATCATCTTGTGTGTTTATCATGACTACCAAGTCATCTGCGGAAGCTGACAAGCAAATAGGGGGATAAACATGTGGAATGTTAACACCAGAGAGATGACTCCTTAACTTTTTTAAAAGAGGTTCAATCGCTAGAGAGTACAACATACCCGAGAGGGAACAGCCCTGCCTGATTTCTCTGTACACTCTAAAAGGAGCACCGTTAACCTTAAGTACTGTACACTCTCAATTTCACTGTACAGCACCTGATCATGGCTATGGAACCAGGGTTGAACCCAAAGCTTATCAGCAACCCTTTCCAACTCTCTGGCCACTGACTCTGTGAGCTTAGGCAGGTCTTTAATTAAGCTCTTTTCCACTTCCTGTGCCCCTAATCTCTGCTACTGCCATACAGCTTCGAATAGAAGCTGACTGTCTGCTGGCGAATTTCAGAAGGCTCTGACACGAGATCCCCTGATTCTGTTCACAAGGCATGCATAAATCTTTTCTGTCCATTTTTTTGCACTAAACTGAAGAAAATGAAAAAAATCCTGTTCAATAAAAATAAAATAAAAGTAAAACAAACAAATGCTCAGAGAGATGATCTTACCTCAGTTTCTCCAGTTTACAGTGAGGATTCTCCAGTACAGCAGAGAGAAACTTCACTCCTGAGTCTCCTACTTTATTTCTAGACAGATTCAATTCTCTCAGGTGTGAGAGGTTTGATCTCAGAGCTGAAGCGAGAGCAGCACAGCCTTTATCTGATATTTCACAATCACATAACCTGCAGATACACAATGACACACATTACACATCCGTTGTGTGTTTTGAAATGAGTGGTGTGGATGGATGGATGGATGGATGGATGGATGGATGGATGGATGGATGGATTTTAGCAAAAATATAAACAATAGATTGTGTAAATGCGAGAATTCAGATGAATAAACTGAATATTAAAAAGGTTTATTCAGTGACGAGAATATGTCTGTTACTTTTATGCAGTGTGTGTGTGTGTGTGTGTGTGTGTGTGTGTGAGAGAGAGAGAGAGAGAGAGAGAGAGAGAGAGAGAGTTTGTGTGTGTGAGTGTATGTGTGAGAAAGAGAGGGAGAGAGAGAGAGAGAGAGAGAGAGAGAGAGAGAGAGAGTTAGTGAGTGAGTGAGAAAACAGGACATTTGTATGTTGTTTGTGTTACTAAAAGTGAACATCAGGTTACTTTCTTAACCCCAGTGTTTTGATAACAGGAGTGCGGTATCTCACTATGGGAATCACCTTGGGTGTCACCAATCACTCCACGTCTGTCGGCTGACAGACCAATCACATCAGTGATTTTTTTTACACACTCAGGACAGAATGAGCCAACTAAGGGTCCGTGATTTCCAGCCTATAAAATCAGACAAATGTGTGCAGCGAAGCCCAGCACGCAGCTGAACAAATGTTCTGAATCGAAACGGCCTTAAAAAGCACCCACAAGGTAGTCAAGCCTCGGGTACTATGAGCCCTCAGCCCGTCTGGAGGGTTAAGACCTATGTTCACTAACCCGCTTCACGGTAGAAAGAGCCAATAACAAAGCGACCTTCAGCGAAAGGATTTTCAAACTAATACTCTCTGGCTCTCTCAGGCTCAAAAGGAGCCTACGTGGCATGCAGAAACAGCTGCGAGGTAAACCTTAACGGTTGAAAATGCCAACACAAAAAAGCACAACACAAAGGGGAAGGGACAATTTGCGTGCACCATAGCTCAAATATAATCTATTTTCTCTTATAAGCAGAGAGCATATAAGCTGCTCTCGCATTCTGAATCGTCTTAACCCCTCTTTGGAGGCAAACCAGTGACACTTATATTCAACCTCTCATAGGCCAGGCCCATAGAGCCACTCTGTCTGGTGCAGGGTGAAAAATCTCTTAGAGCGCTTGCAAAAGGAGATCTCTGCGCAACGGATGAGGCCAGGGTCGATTGTGCAGTAGTTGGATTATCTCAGTCAGCCACAACTTCCCTGGACAGTTTGAAGCGATAAGCATTACAGAGTGAACGCATTCTCTTACTCTTTTTAGAGTCGTCGTCCCCCCCCCCTTTCTTGGCTAGACAAAGTACCTGGAGTAAAAACCATGCTGGCTGTCCTCCCGCGGTACCGATCGAATTACCCCTTTGCTCAATAAGGAGGTTTTTCATCCTCTAAAACCTAAGCTGATTCCCCCTCCGCTGTTGACCATATCACCCTGTTAAAGAGTGGTGGTCTCACAGCAAATTGCAGACGATACCCTCGCTGTATTGTGAACAATACCCAAGGTTGTACTGCGCATGCGTGCCAACTCTCCGCGCGAGCGGAGAGCGGGCCGCTGCAGCTCCCGCTCAAAGACGGCACGGTGGCACCATCTAGCGGCGGAGTTGAGGGTTTCAAATCCATTTGAGTTTTATTGTGTGTTTTTATGGGCTTTTTTACACACCTCTGTGCCCTCGGCCCACTGCCTGGATGCACAGAACACATTTTTTTTGTTTGAGAAAGAGAACAAACACGGAAACTTCTGACCTCCCCATTGAATAACCCCGTGGGTGGTTAAATTTTTGGGCAATGGGGGAACTGGTGCCAACACTCCAACCAGAGAACCTTCGTTCACTGAACATTGATCTTAAATTCCCCCAACGCTTTTTCCCTAGAGGGGAAGGACAAGACTCCTGAGATGAGTCAAGGGGTGCTACAGAAACTCTGTTAGTGCTGTAGCCCATCTTTTGACTCAAAATCAGACCATAAGTTAGGTTGCCCATCCTTTCTTACCTCCCTGAAGGGCTAGCTGGGAAATGCCTAGCCGCTGCTGCTGCAAAAGAGGTCTGAGGCTGTTTTTGGCAAGCCTCCACCTGCATTTACTGCTGTGGTGGGGGGCCTAGGGGCCCTGTACCCTGGCCGTCCCCCTCTGTATATAGAGGCAAAATACGGACCCACAAAGCCGAGTCAGGTGACCCAGCATCAATCTGCCTCATCATCTCTTCCATGAGCTCTCTGGGACGAACAACAATGTACAAAGCTGTTTATGCGAGCATTTTGAACTTGTACTTTCTGAGGTGTTTGTTGAGGTTCCTATAAATCCAGAATGGGACTGGTATGATGCGAGCAGTGAGGTGACATTCTAACAGCCAGGGCAGCGGAGCGGGACATTTTCCCGGCAGTGACGGAGAGGAGGAGGATAGGGCAGCTTGTCAATTAGGGTGGAGTTGATATGCCATCAACAGTTCGACATGGGAGGCACCATCATCCTGTCAGCATCCTGGTGCACATGTTGAGATGGCCAAGTGATAGAGGGCTTTTTGGCTGCTCTCCTACACATATCAATGAGGTCCAGCTCATCTGGCATGGGGGAAGGGCCAATAGCACTTCCAGATCTGGAGAGAAGATCAGGAGGAAGGATAGCATCCTCCTTATCTTCCTCCAAATCTTTCTTTAAAAGATGAGCAACCTCTTCCTCTTCCTTGTCCCCCACTAAACGGTTAGAACCCTTAACGGGTAATGAGAGCAGTGCGGGCAGCACTCGGGGTTAACGAGCACAGCCTGTGCTCCCAAACACACTATGCACAGGGGATGAGAGTCTTTGGCTGAGATCATAGACCCGCATGCACACGGTCGTGAGGGATCTTTCCACGTCGCCATGCAACTGAATTGGCTCACAGTCGCCATGACGGAGGTGCGAACACCGGGAGATAAACGAGATCACCACAACGTGCCTCTTGAAAATGGGTCTCATACGATACCTTCCTTATTTCACTTAACGCAAAGTAAAAGGAACAGAAAAAAAGAAGCACCCGTGCTCTGAGACGTACCTCAACGGCTCATCCGTGAACAGTTTAGCACCCACCCCTAGAGGATCTGCTGAGGATAGCTTCCTAAAAAGGATCTTCATGGAAAAGAGAATGAGAATGAGGCAGGGACCGTCAGCAGCGGTGTATATATAGGAATGCGGGAATTCCCGCATCAATGTCGTGATTGGTCTGTCAGCCAACAGACGTGGTTTGATTGGTGATTTCAGGATTGGTCACGCCCGAGGCGATTTTTCTATAGTAAGATACCGAACGGATATTTGAAAGTAAACTCTAACAGTTTCACAGTCATTTTAGATACATTGTTGATACATTAAGACATGTTTTGTGCTGCAGCTTCACACATACATACATCAGACACAAAGCCTCTGTAACAAATCATCAGTGTGCAGTGAAAATAAACAAACTTCCTCCCCAGAACATTGATGCTGAACCTAAAAGCTCTGCTTCAGTCTCACTATTAGAGAATGTGTGTTACTGAGGAGCAGGTCATGTGACTCTCAGAGAGATGATCTTACCTCAGTATCTCCAGTTTACAGTGAGAATTCTCCAGTACAGCAGAGAGAAACTTCACTCCTGAGTCTCCTACTTTATTCACAGACAGATTCAGATCTCTCAGGTGTAAGGGGTTTGATCTCAGAGCTGAAGCGAGAGCAGCACAGCCTTCATCTGATACTCCACAATCCTCCAACCTGCAGATACACAATGACACACACTTCGTTCTCTTAGTTTCTACACATTACACAACCTTTGTGTGTATTGAAATGAGTGGTGTGGATGGATGGATGGATGGATGGATGGATGGATGGATGGATGGATGGATGGATGGATTATAGAAATATAAACAATAGTTTGTGTAAATGAGAGAATTCAGATAAATAAACTGAATATTGATTTGGTTTATTCCGTGACAAGAACAAGGCTGTTCCTGTTATGCAGTGTGTG
Organism: Silurus meridionalis; assembly: GCF_014805685.1. Lineage (NCBI taxonomy): Eukaryota > Metazoa > Chordata > Actinopteri > Siluriformes > Siluridae > Silurus > Silurus meridionalis. Next base: position 2,812,964 of record NC_060906.1, on the reverse strand, counting down.
TGTGTGTGTGTGTGTGTGTGTGAGTGTGTGTGTGTGTGTGTGTGTGTGTGTGTGTGTGTGTGTGTGAGGAAGAGAGAGAGAGAGTGTGTTTGTGTGTGTGTGTGTGTGTGTGTGTGTGTGTGTGTGTAAGAGTGTGTTGGTTTTTGTGGTTTATGTGGACATTTGACCTGATTACGCATCGACATTATGGGGACATTTGGGATTATGGGGACAGGACAGGTGTCCTCATAATTCCCGCACTGTGGCTATATATATCTATACTAGAGGAGCTGAAATTCAAAATTTCAGTCCATGTCCATTTATACCACAAACACCCGAAACTGACTTAACACAGTGTAACTTTGGAATTTCGTAGTGCGCCCCTGTAGCCCGGAGCCGGTACTGCAATCCGTTCACACATGTGTGAAAATTTGAGCCTTCTGATTGGCTAGCGCTGATTGCCATTTTTCGTTCTGTGATTGGCTGAGACCTCGTCAATTATCCTACGTGTTCCTTTTAAGGGCGGAGTTTCATTAGACTCGGTTTGCCAACACATTGAACAGCCATTATCCAGCCCTTTAAAAGCCAGGTATGATTATAAAGTTCATAAACTTAATGAGTAGACTATTGATATATTCCAAGAGCTCGGTTCCTTGTTGTAAATTAATGTTGTAAGAAATATTTCATTGGAATCTGGAGATTGGGGTGAATTTAGCCTTAATGCATAAATTAAAGCTGGCTAGTTAGCAACATTATCAATGGTTAGTTTTAAAACCTGAGTTGAATAACTAATTACTGATAAATCTTGTACCGAATGCGCACTGTATAAATTTGGGTTTAGTGCGTTTGGCCGAATTAAAATGAAGGGGAAATGTCTGTATGTTAGCATGGATGCTAGCTAATAATAGTCAGTGCTGATAGCCGCTAGCTGATAGCCGCTGCATCCTCGCGGCTCTTTAAACGCGTTCGCTCCGGCCACAGAGCGCGTGCAGTGTTGTAAGGTGAGCTGCTGGGCATACAGCACCCGGACTGCTTATAAACTACTGAGAACTGCTTTTAATTATTTTATTTATTATAAGGCTGTATGCTATTTAATGTCGCTAGAACATCACTTCCGGTTAGCGTGCAGTGTTGTAAGGTGAGCTGTTGTACACACAGCACCCGGACTGCTTACAAACTACTCAGAACTGCTTTTAATTGTTATTATTTTGTTTATTATAAGGCTGTATGCTATTTAATGTCACTAGAACATCACTTCCGGTTAGCGCGTGCGACCGGAAACAGCTGAGTGCGTGCGGCGCGGGAGTTACATGGCTGAGTTTGGAGCGGTGGTGAGGGTCTGAGTGTGAGATAGAGATGATGGTACAGTGTGTAAACACTGCTGTATCACTGTGAGGGTGTAAATAACCCCTGATACTCTTCACTCATAACTCAGTAATACTGTAGTCAGAAGTAAAGCAGAATGAACACATCAGAAGTCTGATATCTTTGAGTGTCAGTGTGATGGAGAGTTTAAATCCCAGCTCTCCTCAGCATTGTCCCATGCTCTATCACTGGACATGTTTTACATAAACACCACTTATATTAACAATTTAAGGTTTTAGTTTAAATAAACACTCATTTCTGTGGGAAGAACGGCATCATTTTAACATGGCTGAGATGAAGCGCAGAAGAAGAAAAGAACATCCAAAGCAGGAGACGGAGTATTACACATCTGCTGGGAAAGACAAACCTGGAAATATATAAATTCAGATAAAGGTAAGGGTCCATTCACACATGCCATCCTATGTTCCTTTTGACCTAGACTGCTTTCATTAACAGACAGGGCATTAGGATAAAACTGGTGTGAAGTTCACGACTGGATTAATATTTCATTTTTTCTTATTCAGGGTGTGGAGTATTCAGTTCAGTCCCTTTTGATGAGGGAGACCTCTTTAACCTCGCAACAGCAGACACTCTGGCAATCATCGAACACAGTAAACAGGTAATATATATTTTTTTTACAGTTGTGAAATTATATTGAGCTCTTATTATATCTTATAAATCTGTATGTACTGTGTATGCCTGAGACCTGTTTCATTGTATATCAGGGCTTTAGTGATTTACATGTGTTTTGTGTTTATTGGCGTGTGTATGTAACAGACATGGTTTAGCAGTACACTGGGTATATGGGGACGTTGTTGTAATGTGATAGTCAATGTACATAAGCAGCTGTGTGTATAGTGTCTGACAGAAACCTGGTCTCGAGGACTTCACTTTATAAAGTTATTGTATGAGCACCATTAACTTTATTAAATTAATTTCTCTTAAATTTGCATCTTATAGATGTAGACTTACTGACTATTGTACTTCCTTATCCCTCAGAGGTAAGGGTTTGTTACAGAAGCACCAAATAGCAGATGTGACCTGGGTGATTGTATATCATGAGAACAAAAGTGACCCAAATATTATAGTATAGTTAAGGCAGCAATGTTCTTGCTGGGTGTAAATAATATACCATATATACAGTGTGCTTTGCTAATGTACTGTATATACAGTGCACTTAAAATCACCCCAAAAGCCTGACATAGACCTTATAGAGTATCTGTAAAATGCAATAGTAAAGGAAGTGGCAGATTGTTGTTGCTCTAATAAAAATAAAAGGAATATTTGTTGATTCAATCTTGGTGGAAACTACTGGAATTTTCACAGAAACAGTTTTATGCATAGTCATTTGTAGAACTAGCAGTTCTGCAAAACCTAGTATGTCGGACTAAATACTAAGACCTTGTTTGCGATTGTTAATAATACAATTGCTGGTGATCCAAATGCTTTTTTTTAAAAATATTTCTAAACATACCAATCTGTTTTAAATTAAATGTTTTGTGTAAAAACTTAGTTTTATGTATCTTTTGAAATTAATGTCTTGGTTTGATATGGTTGCTAATGCAGTAAAATTAATTGCATTAAAATGTGACTTAAGTATCAAATACATTCTAGGGCTACTTAATGTTTATAACAAATGTGAGAAAGATTTCTTGTTTCTGTTTTTAGAATGTAGCTGAAAACATTAGAGGTTACTGCAGTAGATGAGTTGGAGGCTGCTGATCCAGGAGAAGAGTGAGAAAAGGTAATTTATAAAAATCATATTCTGATTATTTATTCCCAAAATGTTGCAGGTACTTTGCATTGTTTTAGTATGTTTTTATCAGTACGTATTGTCTCTCTTAGTCACTGGGAGAGATTGACTGGATGGGTGAACACTATCTGTGAACCATGTCTTGAGATCAAAATGACTGAGATTTTGTGTGCAGTTTTAGGTGCTGGGGTTAGGATTGAGTTAGTCTGTGTGTATGTAGTGTGTATGGCTGAGACCTGTTTTATGAGAACACTGTGTCTAATAAGGACATGCATAGACCATCATGTAAGAGTCCTCTACCAAAGGAGTATTAGTGTGTCCGTGTGTTTGACAAATACATGGTATATCAGGGCTTTAGTGATGTACATGTTTAGTGTTTATCTGAGTGTATATGGAACAGACATGGTTTAGCAGTACACTGGGTATATGGGGACGTTGTCAATGTACATAAGCAGCTGTGTGTATAGTGTCTGACAGAAACCTGGTCTCGAGGGACTTCACTTTATAAAGTTATTTTATGAGCACCATTAACTTTATTAAATTAATTTCTCTTAAATTTGCATCTTATAGATGTAGACTTACTGACTATTGTACTTCCTTATCCCTCAGAGGTAAGGGTTTGTTACAGAAGCACCACATAGCAGATTTGTTGTACCTTGTAGTAATGTGATAGTCAATGTACATCATCAGCTGTGTGTATAGTGTCTGACAGAAACCTGGTCTCGAGGGACTTCACTATAAAGTTATTGTATGAGCACCATAAACTTTATTAAATTAATTTCTTTCAAATTTGCATCTTATAGATGTAGACTTACTGACTATTGTACTTCCTTATCCCTCAGAGGTAAGGGTTTGTTACAGAAGCACCACATAGCAGATGTGACCTGGGTGATTGTATATCATGAGAACAAAAGTGACCCAAATAGATTATAGTTAATGCATCATGCGTATTATTATATTGCTGGGTGTCAATTATATGGGTGCAAATTAATAGAGAGCCAAAAGATTATGAAAAGTAAAAAAATATTTATATATTGTTAATTATGTCCAAATGATAGTCCAAATGTGTTAACCTGGTTAAGAAGATGCTACAGCCAGGCTTACATTGTCTGATTTTTGGAATAACTCCAATATTTTACTGCTGTCTGTACATCAGATAGTCAGTGGAATGCGAGCGTAAATTTGAAACGTTAGTGAAGCTAAATGTATGTTTAAAATCAAAAATGCTTTGAGAATCTAATTGGTTTGTGTCCAGCCTAAAGGGAGGTAATAGCCATTAAAATATCCCTGGACAGGTCCATATAAAAGCATTTAGTTTTGTCTATTTTAGATTACCATTGTAAAGGGCCAATCTAAGCCTAAGAAACAGGATTCAAAAGAACTTTGTGAAAAGACAAAAAAGTAAGGTTGCCTGATAGACATTATTTTTGTCATAAGAAATTCTGTTAAATAATTATAAACTGAGTATTTGTTTTGGTTATGTTTTTAAATATGTACTGAACAGTATCTTACAATAACAAAAACAGTTCTTGAACAAAAGAAAATATGACAAAGGTTTATATTGATAATTTGTATATCATATTACTGTTCAGTAGAATATACAAAACCTTGTTATTTTATCACCTCAGCTTTGAAATTAAAGGTATGCATTTAAATTGTAAAATTGAGTCCTTGATATGTCCTGTGTAGAATTAGGCTAGTATTAAGGCATCAAGATAAATTGGTGAAAATCTTTAATGTTATGATTATTCAAATCGATGAGCTTTTAGTTACAAACGAAACATACAGTAGTATTAATTTTTGCATCTGCTTTTAAGATAAACTCAACATTGATGCTAGTGATGGAAGTGACTCTGAGAGTGGGGCTGATGCTGCGAATTTGGATGCTTCCCTGAAGACACCAGCACAGATCAGTAGGTTTTCTAACCTGTTCTAACCATGTTTAATATGCGCCATAATATGTCAGTCCACACTGCTAATGTACTCAATGATGATTTCTTTTTTACAGGGATGTGAAGCAATCGGACACCAGAAGAGGAAAATGGTTTGCGTTGCATTTTTTAGGTTATGATTTTCAGGATTTTTCAGGACACTTTTTCAATATATTAATTAGCAATAAGAATTTATATTACAAAAGGTAACATTATTCACATTTATTTGCTATTTATAGTCCTAAACAAACCTCTGCCATCATACCTCTTTCACTTACTGTCTGTGGTTATGTTTGCATACACTCATTGATACAATTGAGTTCTTCGATGTCCCATCTACATTTATGGCAATAGCAAACTCCCATTCCCAGGCGGCGTAGAAAAAGCTTTGGAGTTCCCATCAAGAAATGTACACACCAGGCATAACGTTATGATCTTATAACGTTATGACTAGTGATTGAATAACACTAGCTCTTTATTATGGCAGCTGATCGTGGGTGGATTTATTAGGATTGTAATTAGCTTTACAATTTTCCTCATTTTAAATTGGTTTAAGTGTCTTTATGTAATTCATTTGTATATCTAGCTCTCTGCAAGCTTTATATAACACTGAGCATTTTGGAGATTTCACTATGCACTAAACATTCAAATATCTAAACATCTTGGTTATCAAATTTCATTTATAATGGGTTTTTGGTTAGTTTGTTTATGAATATTTTGCAGAGACTAAAAACTCTAAAAGAAGTCCCGAAAACTACAAGGAAAGGACTTGTTCTTTTAAGTCACTGATGTCTTGATAGTGCACCATGCTGTCAAGTCTGTGTTTGTGTGTGTCAGAGGGCCAATAAAACATGCCTGTCCTTCAATACTGTGTGATGTCTTGTTTGTGTATTGTTAAAACCAATGTCCTGATAAAGCCCGTATGTCCTTACAAACACTATTTTTGTCAGAAGGCGGGACATTCCGAGCAGGTCCTCATATACAACCATAATGTCAGGTCTTTATATAAATTGTTTAAATTTGTGTAAAGTAATTCTGAAGTGAAATTTGTTTTCCTCAGAGCTGATTAGATTTTTGACATTTGTAGCATCACTGTAGCACAAGGGAAGTCACTTTAAACCATGGTACAACTTGTTTACCAGGCAAAGTCCACCTAATACATAAAAACCAGTATGTGTGTGTGTGTGTGTTTGTGTGTGAGAGAGAAAGAAAGAAAGAGAGAGAAAGTGAGAGTGTGTGTGTAAGAGAGAAAACAGGACATATGTATGTAGTTTGTGTTACTGAAAGTGAACTCTAACAGTTTCACAGTCATTTCAGACACATTGGTTTTAAGTCACGTTTGTGCTGCAGCTTCACACATACGTATCAGACCCAAAGCCTCTGTGACAAATCATCAGTGTGCAGTGAAAAGAAACAAACTTCCTCCTCAGAACATTGATGCTGAACCTAAAAGCTCTGCTTCAGTCTCACTATTAGAGAAAGTGTGTTACTGAGGAGCAGGTCATGTGACTCTCAGAGAGATGATCTTACCTCAGTATCTCCAGTTTACAGTGAGGATTCTCCAGTACAGCAGAGAGACACTTCACTCCTGAGTCTCCTACTTTATTCCCAGACAGATGCAGTTCTCTCAGGTGTGAGGGGTTTGATCTCAGAGCTGAAGCGAGAGCACAGCCTTCATCTGATACTCCACAACCACCCAACCTGCAGATACACAATGACACACACTTCACTCTCTCAGTTTCTACACATTACACATCCTGTGTGTTCTCCTCGTTCCTGCAGTGTTGGTGTGAGAACCAGTCACAGACACTGATGGAAGTCCTCGTCTAGACAGTCATGTAGTAGTTTCGACTACAAAATGGACAGATTTCATTTGTGTAAAATAAGTTGCAGCAGATTTCTCCAGGACTTACAAAGTAAATCAAAATATATAATTTATCAATGAAAATAAATGAATTTAAAGATGATTTAATAGAGATAAATATTTGTACTGCACTTTGATTCATCTCAGACTGCTGACACAAGAAAACTGCAGTAAATGACCAGTAGGTGGCAGTGTAAGGTGTATTTCAGCTCATTTTCACAGCAGGGATTAGAAGTAGAGCAGCACTAATGACCAAATGAATGTGGAGGAAAAACAGAAGTAAATGTGGGATTTTTACTCTTAGAAGATCTTAAACATTTGCAGTTCAATAAAGAAGTTGTAAAGAAGATGAGATGAAGGAGAGCAGCAGCACAAACACACGTCGCTCTGAGAAACAGAGAATGGAACTGGGAAGTCCAGAGCAATGCAAGCTGACACACACTTCATCATTCTGCAAACGGAGCAGAGGGAATCTCTGACAATGAAGAATAATATGGTAAGACGTCTAGAAACAGGTTGAAAAAGCAATGATGATGATTTGAAGATGATGTGTGTGTTATGGTGGACCGTCTCCTTCTCTTGTCCAATCACAAGATAATATTAAACCTGACCAATGATTATTGCTGTGATTGAGATTCCTGTCATTATGCACTAAACATTCAAATATCTAAACATCTTGGTTATCAAATTTCATTTATAATGGGTTTTTGGTTAGTTTGTTTATGAATATTTTGCAGAGACTAAAAAACTCTAAAAGAAGTCCCGAAAACTACAAGGAAAGGACTTGTTCTTTTAGGGCCAATAAAACATGCCTGTCCCTTCAATACTGTGTGATGTCTTGTTTGTGTATTGTTAAAATGTCATGTGATAAAGCCCTGTCCTTCATATAAATAATGTCAGGTCTTTATATAAATTGTTTAAATTTGTGTAAAGTAATTCTGAAGTGAAATTTGTTTTCCTCAGAGCTGATTAGATTTTTTGACATTTGTAGCATCACTGTAGCACAAGGGGAAGGGTGGGTACCTTTAAACCATGGTACAACTTGTTTACCAGGCAAAGTCCACCTAATACATAAAACCAGTATGTGTGTGTGTGTGTGTGTGTGTTTGTGTGTGAGAGAGAAAGAAAGAAAGAGAGAGAAAGTGAGAGTGTGTGTAAGAGAGAAACAGGACATATGTATGTAGTTTGTGTTACTGAAAGTGAACTCTAACAGTTTCACAGTCATTTCAGACACATTGGTTTTAAGTCACGTTTTGTGCTGCAGCTTCACACATACGTACATCAGACCCAAAGCCTCTGTGACAAATCATCAGTGTGCAGTGAAAAGAAACAAACTTCCTCCTCAGAACATTGATGCTGAACCTAAAAGCTCTGCTTCAGTCTCACTATTAGAGAAAGTGTGTTACTGAGGAGCAGGTCATGTGACTCTCAGAGAGATGATCTTACCTCAGTATCTCCAGTTTACAGTGAGGATTCTCCAGTACAGCAGAGAGACACTTCACTCCTGAGTCTCCTACTTTATTCCCAGACAGATGCAGTTTTCTCAGGTGTGAGGGGTTTGAATTTAGAGCTGAAGTGAGAGCAGCACAGCCTTCATCTGATACTCCACAACCACCCAACCTGCAGATACACAATGACACACACTTCACTCTCTCAGTTTCTACACATTACACGACTACAAAATGGACAGATTTCATTTCTATAAAATAAGTTGCAGCAGATTTCTCCAGGACTTACAAAGTAAATCAAAAATATATAATTTATCAATGAAAATAAATTAATTTAAAGATGATTTAATAGAGATAAATATTTGTACTGCATTTTGATTCATCTCAGACTGCTGACACAAGAAAACTGCAGTAAATGACCAGTAGGTGGCAGTGTAAGGTGTATTTCAGCTCATTTTCACAGCAGGGATTAGAAGTAGAGCAGCACTAATGACCAAATGAATGTGGAGGAAAAAACAGAAGTAAATGTGGGATTTTTTACTCTTAGAAGATCTTAAACATTTGCAGTTCAATAAAGAAGTTGTAAAAGAAGATGAGATGAAGGAGAGCAGCAGCACAAACACACGTCGCTCTGAGAAACAGAGAATGGAACTGGGAAGTCCAGAGCAATGCAAGCTGACACACACTTCATCATTCTGCAAACGGAGCAGAGGGAATCTCTGACAATGAAGAATAATATGGTAAGACGTCTAGAAACAGGTTGAAAAAGCAATGATGATGATTTGAAGATGATGTGTGTGTTATGGTGGACCGTCTCCCTTCTCTTGTCCAATCACAAGATCATATTAAACCTGACCAATGATTATTGCTGTGATTGAGATTCCTGTCATTATGTGTACAAGAGGTGTAAAGGTATTGCTGCTTTCTGTTCAAAGTCATGAATCAGGTTCTTTCTCTCTGTTGAACTGGAGTTTTATTCACACATGGATCTAATTCTCAGTGCATTAATGATTAGTGGAAGTGAGAAGTTTCATTACTGATAGATTTGTTCTGGATGTTGTACTGCTACAGCAAATTTCACCTGAAAACAACACTGTATACAACAATTCACTGCAGCTTTTAGTGAGTTCTTGTGTCTCTCAGAGATGATCTTACCTCAGATCTTTCACTTTACACTCAGGATTCTCCAGTAGAGCAGAGAGACGCTTCACTCCTGAGTCTTCTAGTTTATTCCCAGACAGATTCAGTGTATTGACAGTCAGATGCAGTTCTCTCAGACTGGAGGTTTCTGAGTTGAGCACTGAGGTCAGAGCTTTTCCACTTCTCCTGTAATTTATTGCATCTGATACTGAAGGAAATAAAAGATAATGAACAGAAATGCAGAAGATCAAACAAGTTCTCAAAGCTTCACTGCAGCGTCTCACTTTCAACATCACACACATCAGTTGAACACAATGATTAAATGGTGGAATAATAAGAATTGACAGTCGGAGATGTTCAGATTTGGCTTGGCGAGAGTTTCAGCTGAGGAACATCATCACACACGTTGTATAAACATGGAGGATGAGATCCGGGAATCCAAATGGGAAAGTAAGAGAGTCTGATCTAAAAGGTTTCTAAGAGGAGAAAGGAAAAAGTCTAAAGAGTCCTGCAGAGTTCGATTCATCTGAACAGCTCAGACCTTTGATTTGTTCTCAACACTGTAACAGTAGAACAATTTCATTCAGCTTCACTTACATTGCTTTTCTGGATGCTGCAATCACAGGCATCACTCTCACAAGAATCTCTTCTCTGATCTTATCTGGAGTGATGTATTTATTCAGGTCAAATTCCTCCAGATCCTGTGCTGATGTCAGTAACACAAACACCAGAGCAGACCACTGTGAAGGAGAAAGTTCACTTTGTGCTCCAGATTTCAGATACTGCTGGATTTCCTCCACTAGAGAATCATCACCCAGTTCATTCAGACAGTGGAACAGATTGATGGATTGCTCTGCAGAATGATCTTCACTGATCTTCTTCTTGATGTACTGAACTGTTTTCTCTTTGTTCTGGGAGCTACTTCCTGTCTGTGTTACTAAGGAATGTAGAAGTTTCTGATTGGACTCGAGTGAGAGACCCAGAAGAAAGCGGAGGAAAAGATCCAGATGTCCAGTCTGATTTTTTAAAGCCTGATCTACAGCATTCCTGTGAACATCTGAAAGTGTCCTACAGTTCATAATAGTATCACCATAATCACCATCATCACCATTATCACTATCATCATCATCCTGATTCTGTTTAAGAACATTTCTCTGCTCTTTCATGAAGGTCAGGTGCACAAACAGAGCTGCGAGATGTTCCTGAATGCTCAGATGAACAAAGCAGTACACTTTACTCTGGTGAAGCCCAAACTCCTCTCTGAAGATCTGCGTACAAACACCTGAATACACTGCTGCTTCTGTCACATTAATGCCACACTCTCTCAGGTCTTCCTCATAGAAGATCAGGTTTTGTTTCTTCAGCTGCTGGAAAGCCAGTTTCCCCAGTTTGAGAAGCATTTCTTCATCGCTCTCCTGCTTCTGTAGGTACTTCTCTCTTATGATGTTGGTCTGAATGATGAGGAAGTGTGTGTACATTTGAGTCAGAGTCTTGGGGATCTCTCCACTCTCTGCTTCACCCAACATTCTCTCTAGAACAGCAGCTGAAATCCAGCAGAACACTGGGATGTGGCACATGATGTAGAGGCTTCTTAATGACTTCAGGTGTGTGATGATCTTATTGGCCAGGTTCTGATCACTGATCCTCTTCCTGAAGTACTCCTCCTTCTGAGGGTCATTGAACCCTCGTACCTCTGTGACTCGATGGACACACTCAGAGGATTTGATCAGCTGCTGCTGGTCTGGAGGTGATCCAGATGAGAGCAGAGGAAGCAGGTTCCTTTGATCAGGTTTATCAGCAGCACATGCACTGGTGCTGATTCAGTTACATCACACACTCTCACTGTCTTCTGGAAATCCAGAGGAAAACGACACTCATCCAAACCATCAAAATGAACAAAACCTTCTCCAACCTGGAAATGTCCATTTCTTTCATCTCCTTAAAAAACACATGAAGGAGCTCCACCAGACTCAGTTTCTGCTCCTTCATCAAATTCAGCTCTCTGAAAGGAAGTGGAATATGAGGTGGACGTCCTGATTTGTTTTCCTTCAGCCCAGTCCAGAACAAACTTCTGCACAGAGACTGTTTTTCCAATTCCAGCTACTCCCTTAGTCAGAACGTTCCTGATGGGTTCTTCATCTTGTTCAGATAAGGGTTTTGTCAGAACTTTCCTGGTGGCTTTGTCTTGTTCAGGTAGGGGTTTAAAGATGTCACTGCATTTAATTGGTGTGTCCTCAATTGGGTTTTTCCTGGATGCTGCCTCGATCTGTCTCACCTCATGTTCTTTATTGACGTCTCCACTGTCTCCCTCTGTGATGTAGAGCTCTGTGTAGATCTCATTCAGAAGTGTTCGGTTTTCCTGCTTTAGCATCAATCCATTCAAACACTGAAACTTCTTCATCAGATTGAACTTGAACTTCTTCTGGAATTCATCTGCAGCAGTGGATTCTGGGTCGTGTCTGTGACAGGGTGAAGAAGGAAGACATGGTGAGACATGGGCTCCAATGATTAGAGTAGAAGTTCACATTTTTCCTGCTAGATAGATCTTTATGATGTTCTCACTGTGGATTTACTTTATTCTACTGGAGGTTTTCTATCATCTAATCACTCTGTAGTTACTAACAGCAGAGAGCTTTAGAATAGCAGTGTGTCAGTGTCACAGTCATGGTGTTGGTTTTGATCGTACCCTGTAGCTGTGATGATGTTCTTCTCTCTTCTGTCTCCTGCCTTCTGTAGAACACTGGGAACAAAAACAACAAGTGTTAAAGATCTCAACGTTCCTCACTTTAATACTGGAGTCTAAACCTGAACACAAATTGTACTACAATAATTGTAGAGAGCAGGAACACTTGGAGAACACAGAGCTGAATACAACTCCAACATTGTGCACCTGGAGAATTAAATGTGCTCCTGTTTTCATTTCACACTTTTTCCTACTTTTCTATTCTTCCTACACAAACCTCCAAAAGTATTGGAACAGGAAGTCCAGTTCTTTGGGTTTTTGCTCGACACTGAAGACATTTGGATTTGAGAGTAAAAGATGAAAATGAAACAATAGATCAGAATTCCAGCTTTCAGTTCCTGATCTTTACATCTAGATGCATTACATCACTTAGAACACTGCACTGAACCTATCAGGAAATGAAAGCTGAAATTCTGATCTCTCGTCTCACATCATCTTCTGATGAAGATTTCCACCTACACACATGGTTTTGGGAAGTGGGAGTTTAGATTGAGGAAAATGCTGTTTTTCATTCTGAATCAATTCTGTTTTCTCTCTCTGTAGTTCACTGTAGAAAATTATAGAAATGGCTTTAAGACCGAATTTCATTGTTGCTAAAATCTGAAGATCTACAGAGCATTCTGATCACTAAGTCACGGTTCCTGATCCCCAAAAATACTGCTTACACCTTTAAGTAGTAGTGTTTCCTGTAGCTTTGTTGTTGTTTATATTAGTATTTTTATTTTAGGATTTAAGACGTTATGTGTAATTGATTGTGACTTTAATAAATATTTACACTTGTTCATCTAAAGGATTTACTGAAAGTATTGTAGAATTATGGGATGTTACCTGTGTACAGGTGAGGAGATTCCAGTGCTAAATACCAAAGGAAGATCCATAGACTCATCACTCTTCATGGAGACACAGCTGGGCACTGGTGGGTGTGATTTCTCACTCTGTAGTTACTAACAGCAGAGAGCTTTAGAATAGCAGTGTGTCAGTGTCACAGTCATGGTGTTGGTTTTGATCGTACCCTGTAGCTGTGATGATGTTCTTCTCGCTTCTGTCTCCTGCCTTCTGTAGAACACTGGGAACAAAAACAACAAGTGTTAAAGACGTTCCTCACTTTAATACTGGAGTCTAAACCTGAACACAAATTGTACTACAGTAATTGTAGTGAGAGCAGGAACACTTGGAGAACACAGAGCTGAATACAACTCCAACATTGTGCACCTGGAGAATTAAATGTGCTCCTGTTTTCATTTCACACTTTTTCCTACTTTTCTATTCTTCCTACACAAACCTCTAAAAGTATTGGAACAGGAAGTCCAGTTCTTTGGGTTTTTGCTCGACACTGAAGACGTTTGGATTTAAGAGTAAAAGATGAAAATGAAACAGAAGATCAGAATTCCAGCTTTCAGTTCCTGATCTTTACATCTCGATGTGTTACATCACTTAGAACACTGCACCGAACCTTTCAGGAAATGAACGCTGAAATTCTGATCTCTCGTCTCACATCATCTTCTGATGAAGATTTCCACCTACACACATGGTTTTGGGAAGTGGGAGTTAAGATTGAGGAAAATGCTGATTTTCATTCTGAATCAATTCTGTTTTCTTTCTCTGTAGTTTACTGTAGAAAATTATAGAAATAGCTTAAAGACCGAATTTTATTGTTGCTAAAATCTGAAGATCTACAGAACATTCTGATCACTAAGTCAGGGTTCCTGATCCCCAAAAATACTGTTTCCTGTAGCTTTTTTGTTGTTTATATTAGTATTTTTATTTTAGGATTTAAGACGTTATGTGTAATTGATTGTGACTTTAATAAATATTTACACTTGTTCATCTAAAGGATTTACTGAAAGTATTGTAGAATTATGGGATGTTACCTGTGTACAGGTGAGGAGATTCCAGTGCTAAATACCAAAGGAAGATCCATAGACTCATCACTCTTCATGGAGACACAGCTGGGCACTGGTGGGTGTGATTTCTCACTCTGTAGTTTACTGTAGAAAATTATAAAAATGGTCATGAGACAGAATTTCATTGTTGCTAAAATCCGAACACAAACACAGCAAAATATCACAATAAATATCACAATACCTCGGTTTAAGGCTGCGTACTTTTTTCACGTCTGTGTTTATGTAAACGTGTGCGTTTGTTTTTGTCACGTGTCTCTTGAATGTGTGTTTCAATTTCATTTGTTTTGTGTCCTCTCTGTCTTGTATTTGTGGTGTCTCTCACATGTCCCTTTGTTCACAGCTGTTCCTTTGTGTGGTTTCCACTTCCTGACTATTCTAGAATATATTAAGACATCAGACACCATTTCATTTCTCCAAAATCAGGGAAGAAGATACAGTGGAAGAGGGATTTTACTCGTGTCAGTATCGCCTTGTGAAGCCTGTATGGAGACACGTCTCATATTATGTCTTTAGTTATTGTCTCATGTCGACTCTTTACTGTTTAACTGCATGATTCATTTTTATAAAGACACCATTTTACTTAATCAACAAAACTTGGTATTTTTAAGTTTGAAAATAGCTGATAGAGATTTATTTAGTGCACACTTGTGGAGGTGGGAAGTGTTTGAACACTGGTGTGTGACTGGAGGGTGGAGGAAGAGGAATTAAGTGGTGAGGATCACATACAACTGTGTTTAGTGTCATTAATGAGTGCTGTAATGCAGTGTGCAGTTTGTGCCTTAAACGATAAAAAGAGGACAGCTGAACGTCCACAGACATTGTGTCTGTGTGTGTGTGTGTGTGTGTGCGTGTGTGTGTGAGAGAGAGTCTTTTAACACCTTTATTCTGAAAAGAAAAAAAATATAACCTGAATGCAACAAAATAAAGGTGTTTTGTTGTTGAAGCCCAACTTCATAAATAATTGGAGCAATGTTGAGGGCAAGGCTGGCCTGTTAGGGCGGGACGGTATCCATCCCACTCGGGAAGCTGATCTCATTTCTTGTAGTATAGGTCATAGTCTCAGAACAGCACTAGTTAACTAGTGACTGTCCAGAGCCAAGGTCAGGGAGCAGACAGACAGGCTAAACCGACCGTCTGCTAGCTGCACAGAGTCGTCACTCAGGATCCACAAATTGATACTGTGTCTTTTCCCTGAGCGAAACCAAAATGTTGGAATTCTCAAAAAAGTCTGTTCAGGTAACCTGATTAACATTAAATTAAATAGGACTGAACACACGGCAGCACCGCTGATCTAAATATAGGATTGTTGAATATTAGATCTCTCACGCCAGAATCGCTGACTATAAACATAATTATTACCGATCAGGAGTTTAAAATAATGTGTTTGACAAACGTGGATTAAACCGAATGAATATACAGCATTAAATGAAGCGAGTCCTCCTGGGTATCGTTACATACACCAGCCCCGTCTAAATGGCAGAGGAGGCAAAGTCGCAGCTATTTATAATAACAATCTAAACATGACACAAAAGACTAAAAACAAGTGTAAAACATTTGAAGTTCTTTACACCAAAAGGCAATTCCATTAATTATTATTTATAGACCCCCAGGGGCCCAACTCTGATTTTCTCATAGAATTTCATTCAGATTTTATCACAAATTGAGCTACTTCTTTAGACAAAGCATTTATTGTTGGTGACTTTAATATTCATTTTGATAATCAGGAAGACTCCTTAAGAGCATCAATTGTGTCCATTCTAGATTCAGTAGGAATTAATTAGAATGTTATAGGACCAACTCATAGTGGTGGACACACTCTTGATTTCTTATAAACATATGAATAAAAAAAAATAAAATTAGTCATAATTCCACAGTCTGAAGCTATTTCAGACCATTATCTAATCTCTTTTAAAAACTGCCTCAGTCACTGCATTAGTACCTTACCACATTACCATGTTAAACACATTCATGTCAGCTTCATGACAGCTTACAGCAATTTTTATCTATAATCTTCCAGAAATTACGATTATTAATTAGATCTCCGTCTGAACCTGTAGAGCTCGACTGGGCCACTGAATACCTAGAATCAAAGTTATGTTATACTCTAGATCAGGGGTCACCAACCTTTTTGAAACTGAGAGCTACTTCTTGGGTACCGATTAATGTGAAGGGCTACCAGTTTGATACACACAGTTTTCAGTTTGATCTTAAATAACAAATTTGCTTGATTTACCTTTTATTATATGTTATTATTAGTGAGGACTTTATGATTTTCTTCACTGAAAAAATTGATAACATTAGAAAAACAATTGTGGCAGTTCAACCTCTGACAGCATCTCCTGAGACAGTGTTACCTTCAACTCCACAACTCCACTATTTTACATGTATAGGACAGGAAGAGCTGTATAATTTTATTGCCCAGCTAAATCGACAACATGTCAGTTAGATCCAATTCCTACTAAATTACTGAAGGAAGTGTTATATACAACTGGTGAACCTCTTCTAAATATTATTAACTCCTCACTATCTTTAGGTCACGTCCCTAAATCCCTCAAGTTAGCAGTTATTAAGCCCTCATTAAAAACCTAATCTGGATCCAAACACGTTATCAAATTACAGACCAATTTCAAATCTCCCATTTATGTCTAAGATTTTAGAAAAGATTGTCGCTGCACAGTTATGTTCCTACCTGCAAGAGAACAATATCTTTGAAGAATTTCAGTCAGGTTTTAGGCCCCATCATAGCACAGAAACTGCTCTAGTTAAAATAACTAATGACCTGTTTTAGCTTCAGACCAAGGCTTCATTTCGCTGTTAGTTTTACTAGATCTTAGTGCTGCATTCGACACTATAGACCATGATCTCCTCCTAGATCGCTTACAAAATTACATCGGCATTCAGGGACAGGCATTAAGCTGGTTTAAATCCTACCTGTCCAATCGTTACCATTTCGTAGATTTAAATAGAGAGCTATCCAGGCTAATGCAAGTAAATTATGGCGTGCCGCAAGGTTCAGTTCTAGGACCCCTGCTCTTCACAATATACATGCTTCCGTTAGGAAATATTATTAGAAGGCATGGAATTAGCTTCCATTGTTATGCTGATGATACTCAGCTATATATTTAATCTAAACCAGGCGATACAGCTCAATTAACCCGGATAACTGAGTGTGTTAAGGAACTAAGAGATTGGATGACCCATAACTTTCTAGTTTTAAATTCTGATAAGACTGAGATTTTGCTCATCAGCCCAAAAACTAGTATACAGATCTTCCAGCATCTCAACCTGCATTTAGACGGATGTTCTGTAACCACTAGTTCAACGGTAAAAGACCTGGGTGTTATTTTAGACAGCGACTTGTCTTTCAAAAATCATATCAACCAAGTTACAAAAACAGCCTTCTTTCACCTTAGAAATATTTCTAAGCTAAGAAATATGTTGTCCATATCCGATGCAGAGAAGCTCGTCCATGCGTTCATGACCTCCAGAATAGACTACTGTAATGCGTTACTAGGTGGATGTCCTGCATCATTAATAAACAAGCTTCAGTTAGTCCAGAATGCAGCAGCCAGAGTTCTTACAAGGTCAAAAAATATGATCACATAACCCCGATCTTATCATCCCTACATTGGCTTCCGGTTAAGTTTCGAATAGACTACAAACTATTACTTCTCACTTATAAAGCACTAAATGGTTTGGCTCCCAGGTATCTATCCAGTCTTTTAACACGCTACAATCCGCCACGCCCCTGAGATCTCAAAACTCTGGGCTTCTAGTAGTTCCTAGAATAGCAAAGTCCACTAAAGGTGGTAGAGCATTTTCACATTTAGCTCCTAAACTCTGGAATAGTCTTCCTGACGGTGTTCGGGGCTCAGACACACTCTCCCAGTTTAAGTGTAGATTAAAAACGTATCTTTTTAGCAAAGCCTACACATAACACACATCACATATCATAACCTTGTGCTCCAGAACATCTGATCACATGCACATTATCAACTTGTGCTGTTAATATCATGAACAGCAGCTACGCTAATTCCTCTCCACTGCTTCTCTTTCTCTCCCCATCCCGAGACACCCTGAGGTTTGGCCAGCTCCAGTCACCTCCCACCTCGTGATGATTACGGACCTTTGAAGAAGTAGATGCCAAACTCACAAACATCCCGAACCATCTAGAGACGCATACAGTGCCATTTGGATCCCGCTACATGTGTGGAGTTTTGACATTGGACCTCCTGGACTGTTTAAAGGCTCTGGCATGGAGAAGCTGATGCTGGATCTGTGGTGATCACAAATGATGAGCTCATAAAACTCGGAGCTACTAACCATTTAGACTGTATAAGACTGCAGAAAGAACATCACTTATAATCTTATACTCCAGTAATCATGTTAGTTCTCACTGTCCAGTGTTCTGTATTGTTGAAAGATTTATGATCAAACTCTTGATGTCACCCAGATGAGGATGGGTTCCCTTTGAGTCTGGTTCCTCTCAAGGTTTCTTCCTCATAACATCTAAGGGAGTTTTTCCTGCCACAGTCACCACGGCTTGCTCATCAGGGACAAATTCACACCATTCACCATCACTGTTGATTTGTGTAAAGCTGCTTTGAGACAATGTCTGTTGTGAAAAGCGCTATACAAATAAACTTGACTTGACTTGATTATTAATAATTAATGATATTCATCTATGTGAAGACACTGATCATGTTAATGATTTCTCATAATAATCAACAACAATGATTTAACAAAGTAGGAAACAGCTATTTTTAGAAAAGGCCCGCGGGCTACTCATGTGGTGCCCGCGGCCACCACATTGGTGACCCCTTCCTTAGATGATGTAGCTCCCCTTAAGACCAAAATGATCATGGAGAAAAAAATAGCACAGTGGTATAAGGATCATATGTGTGCCTTAAAACAGACCACTCGGAAATTAGAACGTAAATGCCGTCAAACAAAATTAACAGTATTTCAAATAGCATGGAAGGAGAATATCCTGAGCTCTAGAAAATCTCTTCTCCACCCTCATAGAAAATAACAAGCAGAATCCTAGATTTTTATTCTGTACTGCAGCAAAATGAACAGGAAATAAAAGCACTGCACATACATTCGATTCAATTCAATTCAATTCAATTCAATTCATTTTTATTTGTATAGCGCTTTTAACAATGGACATTGTCTCAAAGCAGCTTTACACAGATAATGTGGTGATTAAACATAAATATGTTCTTTGTAAGTATGTTTGTCCCTGATGAGCAACTGTGGCAAGGAAAAACTCCCCGAGATGGCATAAGGAAGAAACCTTGAGAGGAACCAGACTCAAGAGGGAACCCATCCTCATCTGGGTTGCACCAAATGTCCATTTGAAGCAGATATACAATGTTGTGGGGTACAGTGATCACGATCAGAAGCAAACTGCACTCCCGAGTCAGTGCAGCAGACCACGACACCAACTACAGTCCAATCCGTCCTCAAAGCACCCGCTCTACTCCGAATTACATGGAACCACCCAAGGTGTTGATGAGAGACCATCCTGAGCTGCACAGAGGTGTGAAGATCCAAGGAGGGGAGAGGGCAGGAACAGTGGTCACTGGAGCCTCAGGAGCATGTTTAACTCGATCAAGAGAGAGAGAGAGAGAGAGAGAGAGAGAGAGAGAGAGAGAGAGAGAGAGAGATAGAAGAGGGTGACGGGAAGAGAAGGATATGGATTATGGAAGTGTCCCTATTGGTGTATGAAAGTTAATGTCACTGTGCAGTTTGGACTCCGCAAGACTCGCTATGGCAGCATAACTAAAAGGGAGAACCAGAAGGTAACACAGACATGAGGGATCTCTGGGATAAGAGACGACCCACCACACCACCGCCAACAAACCTGAGTGAACATGTGAATGTGAGGGGACGACAGCATACAAATATACCAGTTCACCAAACACTCTATATCCATGCTCCCCCCAGATCTGCTCCTTTACCTAAGAAAAATCTACTGATAAAAGGCTTGACTAAATAAATACGTTTTCAACCTCGACTTGAACACTGAGACTGTGTCTGAGTCCAACACTGATTGGAAGGTTGTTCCATAACTGTGGGGCTTTATAAGAGAAAGATCTGCCCCCTGCTGTAGTCTTCATTATTTGAGGAACCAACAGATAGCCAGCACCTTTTGATCTAAGTAGGCGTGGAGGATCATACTGGTACAGAAGTTCACTCAGATACTGCGGTGCGAAACCGTTAAGTGCTTTATACGTCAGTAGTAATATTTTATAATCAATGCGAGATTTGATTGGGAGCCAGTGTAGACTAATTAAAACAGGGGTGATGTCGTATTTCTAGATCTAGTGAGGACCCTTGCTGCTGCATTCTGGACTAACTGAAGCTTATTTATGCACTTACTCGCACACCCAGACAGTAAAGCGTTACAGTAGTCTAATCTAGAAGTAACAAAAGCATGAACTAGTTTTTCTGCATCCTGTAACGACATCATATTTCTAATTTTAGCAATATTTCTAAGGTGAAAGAAGGCGATTCTGGTGATATTATTACGTGAGACTCAAAGGAAAGACTCGGGTCAATAATAACACTCAAGGTCTTTGACAGCCGACATGCTGAAACAGAAACACCATCCAGAGATGCTACGTAATCGGAAAGTTTACTTCTAGCTGCATGTGGTCCTAGTAAAAGTACTTCGTCTTATCTGAGTTGAGCAGAAGAAAGTTATTAAGCATCCACTGTCTAATGTCTTTACACACTTCTCAACATTGTTAAGCTGATCTCTCTCATCTGGCTTTGCTGAAATATACAGCTGTGTGTCATCAGCATAGCAATGGAAGCGAATCCCATGTTTATGAATAATTTCACCAAGAGGCAGCATATATAAAGAGAAAAGCAGTGGGCCTAAGACAGATCCTTGAGGAACACCAAACTTTACCTCATAGAGCGTGGAGAACTCACCATTTACATCCACAAACTGACAGCGATCAGTCAAATAAGACCTGAGCCAAGAGAGAGCTGTTCCCTTTATTCCTACAACATTCTCAAGTCTAGCAAGCAGTATAGTGTGATCAATGGTGTCAAAAGCTGCACTAAGGTCGAGCAAAACAAGTAAAGAGACAAAACCCTGATCAGAGGCCAATAACAGGTCATTTACCACCTTAACTAGCGCTGTCTCTGTGCTATGATGAGGCCGAAATCCTGACTGATACATTTCAAAAATGTTATTCATAAGCAGATGTGAGCATAACTGCTGTGCTACAACCTTTTCTAAAATTTTGGATATAAAGGGGAGATTTGATATCGGTCTGTAGTTGGACAACTGACATGGGTCAAGGTCAGGTTTCTTAATAAGGGGGTGGATAACTGCCAGTTTGAAAGATTTCGGTACATAACCAGTGCTAATGGAAGAGTTTATTATTTTTAAAACAGGTTTGATGACCTCTGGAGTTATCTGTTTAAAGAAACTAGTAGGCAA
Organism: Silurus meridionalis; assembly: GCF_014805685.1. NCBI lineage: Eukaryota > Metazoa > Chordata > Actinopteri > Siluriformes > Siluridae > Silurus > Silurus meridionalis. The sequence goes on along the minus strand of NC_060906.1, from coordinate 2,791,378 downwards.
GAGATCGAGAATACAGTTTGATGATTTTGATGAGGAGATTAATGAAATTAAGTCACTCTCATGAATAGGAGTGAAGCATTGTAATTGATTGTCTGCTATAATGACACTGCTGTCTACAGGGTTACTTGTAAAATAATTTGGATTTATATTAACCGCCTGAATTTCTTGCCTGATGTTTTTAATTTTATTATTTAAAAAGTTCATGAAATCATTACTACCTATTGATGGTGTGCATGAGTGCAGTGCTTTTATTCTGTTAATTTTGCTACCGTGCTTGAATAAAAATCTAGGATTATGCTTGTTATTTTCTATGAGGGTGGAGAAATATGCTGATCTGGCAGCACGAAGAGATTTTCTATAATTTAAGAGGCTCTCCTTCCATGCTATTTGAAATACTGTTAATTTTGTTTGACGCCATTTACGCTCTAGTTTTCGAGTGGTCTGTTTTAAAGCGCGTATGATCATTATACCACTGTGCTAATTTTTTCTCCTGATCATTTTGGTCTTAAGGGGAGCTACATCATCTAGAGTGTAACGTAACGTTGTTTCTAGATGTTCAGTGGCCCAGTCGAGCTCTGCGGGGTCTGACGGAGATCTATCTAATATCGTAATATCGGAAGATTATTAATAAAACGCGCTGCTGTAGCTGACGTGAAAGCACGCTAACACGGTAACATGGTGACGTAGAAATGCAATGACTAAGGCAAATTTTAAACGAGATTAGATAATGGTCTGAAATAGCTTCAGACTGTGGAATTATGACTAAGTTTTTTATTTTTAATCCAAATGTTAACAACAAATCGAGAGTGTGTCCACCACTATGAGTGGGTCCTATAACATTCTGATTAATTCCGACTGAATCTAGAATGGACACAACTGCTGCTCTTAAGAAGTCTTCCTGATTATCAAAATGAATATTAAAGTCTCCAACAATTAATGCTTTGTCTAAAGAAGTAGCTAGATTTGTAATGAAATCTGCAAATTCTATCAGAAAATCAGAGTAGGGCCCTGGGGGTCTATAAATAATAATTAGTGGAATTAACTGACTTGACCTGTTTTCGGACATTGAATATTTTATGTTGGTGTAAAGAACTTCAAATGTTTTACATTTGTGATTAGTCTTTTGTGTGACGTTTAGATTATTATTATAAATAGCAGCTGCCTCCCTCTGCCATTTAGACGTGGTTGGTGTATATAACTATACCCAGGAGGACTCGCCTCATTTAATGCTACATATTCATTATTCATATTCACACATACATGCACACCATCATTGGGTAGTAATGATTTCATCAACTTTTTTTAATAATAAAGTTGAAAACACCATGCAAGAAATCCAGAGGATTAAAATAAATTCAAACAATTGTATAAATAACCCTGTGAACCCAGCCATTAGGGGGCACAAGCCAGTGCATTCTTAGTGCCGGTCCCAAGCCCTGTAAATGGGAGGGTTGTTAGGAAGGGCATCCAGCGAAAACATGTGCCAAATCAAATATGCGGATCACAAAGGAGAATTTCATACCGGATCGGTCGAGGCCGGGTTACCAACGACCGCCACAGGTATCAAGTAGCCGACAGGGTACCGTGGAAATTGGGCTACTGTTGGCCAAGGAGGAGAAGGAGAGGAGGAAGACGTCACAGAGACGGCAGGAAAAGGAGCAGTGCAGGAGAGTGGAGGTTCGGGTTGGTACTTTAAATGTTGGTACTATGACGGGTAAAGGAGAGAGATAGCTGATATGATGGAGAGGAGAAAGGTAGATATGCTGTGTGTTCAGGAGACAAAGTGGAAAGGGAGTAAGGTCAGGAACATTGGAGGTGGATTTAAACTGTTTTATCATGGTGTGGATGGAAGAGAAATGGTGTAGGGGTGATTCTGAAGGAAGAGTACAGTAAGAGTGTAGTGAGGTGAAGAGAGTTTCTGATAGGGTGATGATCATGAAGGTGGAAGTTGAAGGGATGATGATAAATGTCATCAGTGCCTATGCTCCACACGTTGGCTGTAAGATGGAGGAAAAGGAAAGATTCTGGAGTGAATTAGATGATGTGGTAGATGGTGTACCTAGGAAAGAACGATTGGTGATTGGGACAGATTTTAATGGGCATGTAAGTGAAGGGAACAGAGGTGATGAGGAGGTGATGGGTAGGTATGGTTTTAAGGAGAGGAATGGAAGGCAGATGGTGGTAGATTTTGCTAAAAGGATGGAAATGGCAGTGGTGAACACGTATTTTAAGAAGAAGGATCATAGGGTGACGATAAGAGTGGGGGAATGTGCACACGGGTGGACTATGTGCTATGCAGGAGATGCAACCTGAAGGAGATTGAGACTCTAAGGTTTTGGTAGGGGACAGTGTAGCTAGACAGCATCGGATGGTGGTCTGTAGGATGGTTTTGGAGGCGAAGAAGAAGAGGAGGAATGTAAGGATTGAAAGAAGAATAAGATGGTGGAAACTGAAGGAGGAAGAGTGTAGTGAGGTTCAGGAAGAGGTCAGACAGGGGCTCGTGGTGGTGAAGAGGTGCCGGATGATTGGGGAACTACTGCAGGAGTGAGGAGGAGGCAGCTAGAAAAGTACTTGGTGTGACATCTGGAAATAGAAAGCAAGACAAGGAGACATGGTGGTGGAATGAGGAAGTGCAGGAGAGCATTAGGGGAAAGAGGTTGGCAAAACAGAAGTGAGATCGACAGAGTGATGAGAAAAGTAGGCAGGAGTACAAGAAGATGCGGCAGCAGGTAAAAGGGATGTATGAAGCCAAGAAAAGGCAAATGAGGAGCTGTATAAGAGTTTGGACACTAAGGAAGGAGAAAAGGATTTATACTGATTGGCCAGGCAGAGGGGCCGAGCTGGGAAGGATGTACTAAAGTTAGAGCAATAAAGGATGGAGAAGGAAATGTGTTGACTAGTGAGGAGAGTGTGTTGAGAAGGTGGAGGGAGTATTTTGAGCAGCTGATGAATGAGGAAAATCACAGAGAGAGAGAAGGTTGGAGGATGTGGAGTTGGTGAAGCAGGATGTAGATAGGATTAGTAAGGAGGAAGTGAGAGCAGCGATTAAGAGGATAAAGAATGGAAAGTCGGTTGGACCAGATGACATACCGTAGAGGCGTGAGATGTTTAGGAGAGATGGCAGTGGAGTTTTAACCAGATTGTTTAACAGGATTTTGGAAGGTGAGAAGATGCCTGAGGATTGGAGAAGGAGTGTGCTGGTACCGATCTTTAAGCATAAGGGAGATGTGCAGACCTGCAGTAACTACAGGGGAATTGTTGATCAGTCACACCATGAAGTTATGGGAAAGAGTAGTGGAAGCCAGGCTGAGAGAAGAGGTGACCATCTTTGAGCAACAGTATGGTTTCATGCCGAGGAAGAGCACCACAGATGCCTTATTTGCTTTGAGGATGTTGATGGAGAAGTATAGAGAAGGACAGAAGGAATTGCATTGTGTATTTGTGGATTTAGAGAAAGCTACGACAGAGTGCCAAGAGAGGAGTTGTGGTATTGTATGAGGAAGTCAGGTGTGTCAGAGAAGTATGTAAGGGTGGTGCAGGACATGTATGAGGACAGTGTGACGGCAGTGAAGTGTGCAGTAGGTACGACAGACTGGTTAAGAGTGAAGGTTGGACTGCATCAAGGATCGCCCTGAGCCCTTTTCTGTTTGCAGTGGTGATGGACAGGTTGATTTGGACGAGGTCAGACAGGAGTCTCCTGACTATGATGTTTGCAGATGATATTGTGATTTGTGGTGAGAGTAGTGAGCAGGTTGAGAAGAGCCTGAGAGGTGGAGATATGCGCTGGAGAGAAGGGGAATGAAAGTCAGTAGGAGTAAGTCAGAGTACATGTGTGTGAATGAGAGGGAGGGCAGTGGAGTGATGCGGTTGCAGGAGAAGAGGTGGAGAAGGTGGAGGAGTTCAGGTACCTGGGGTCAACAGTGCAAAGTAATGGAGAGTGTGTAGAGAAGTAAAGAAAAGAGTGCAGGCAGGGTGGAGTGGGTGGAGAAGAGTGACAGGAGTGATTTGTGATAGTAGGGTATCTGCAAAAATGAAAGGGAAAGTTTATAGGACTGTGGTGAGACCTCAAGGATGTTGTATGGATTAGAGACAGTGGCATTGAGTAAAAGGCAGGAGGCAGAGCTGGAGGTAGCAGAGCTGAAGATGTTAAGGTTTTGTTAAGTGACGAGGGATGGACAAGATTAGAAATGAGTTTATTAGAGGGACAGCACATGTAGGATGTTTTGGTGACAAGGTGAGGGAGGCTAGATTGAGATGGTTTGGACATGTGCAGAGAAGGGACATGAATTATATTGGTAGAAGAATGCTGAAGATGGAGCCACCAGGTAGGAGGAAAAGAGGAAGGCCAAGGAGGAGGTTCATGGATGTGGTGAGGAAGACATGCAGGTAGTTGGTGTGAAAGAGGCAGATGTAGAAGACAGGGTGGTATGGAGACGGATGATCCGCTGTATGACCCTAATGGGAGCAGCCGAAAGAAGAAGAAGAAGAAGTATAAATAACCCTGTGGACAGCAGTGTCATTATAACAGGCAATCAACTACAATGTTTTACTCCTATTCAAGAGAACGACTTCATTTCATTTATTTCCTCATCAAAATCATCAACCTGCATTCTCGATCCCTCGCCTACAAGTTTCCTCAAACAGATCATTCCAAAGGTAATTAAACCCGTTTTAAAATAATAAAATCTTCCATTAGAAATGATTATGTACCTAAATCCTTCAAACTGCAGTTATCAACCCCCTAATTAAGAAACCTGACCTTCACCTTGTCAGCTGCCCAACTACAGTCCAATATCAAACCTCCTCTTTATCTCCAAATTTCTAGAAAAGGTTGTAGCACAGCAGTTCTGCTCACACCTACTTATGAATAACATTTATGAAATGTATCAGTCAGGATTTCGGCCTCATCATAGCACAGAGACGGCACTAGTTAAGGTGATAAATGACTCGACCTCAGTGCAGCTTTTCACACCATTGATCATAATCTCCTGCTTGATAGACTTGAGAACGTTGTAGGAATAAAGGTAACAGCTCTCTCTTGGCTCAGGTCTTATTTGACTGATCGCTATCAGTTTGTTGATGTAAATGGTGACTTCCCCACACTCTCTGAGGTAAAGTTTGGTGTTTCGCAAGGATCTGTCCTAGGCCCACTGCTTTTCTCTTTATATCTGCTGCCTCTGGGTGAAATTATACATAAACATAGTATTCGATTCCATTGCTATGATGATGATACACAACTGTATATTTCAGCAAAGCCAGATGAGAGAGATCAGCTTAACAATGTTGAGGAGTATGTAAAGGACATTAGACAGTAAATGCTTGATAATTTTCTTCTGCTCAACTCGGATAAGACGGAAGTACTTTTACTAGGACCACATGCAGCTAGAAGCAAATTTTCGATTCCGTAGCATCTCTGGATGGTGTTTCTGTCTCAGTGTGTACAGCAGTCAAAGACCCTAGTCTTTCCTTTGAGTCTCACGTGAATAATATTACCAGGATCGCCTTCTTTCACCTTAGAAATATTGCTAAATTAGACTACTGTAACGCTTTACTGTCTGGGTGTTGGAGTAAGTGCAGAAATAAGCTTCAGTTCGTTTATAATGCAGCAGCAAAAGTCCTCAATTACATCTCACACTGATTATAAAATACTACTACTGACGTATAAAGCACTTAACGCTCTCACACCGCAGTATCTGAGTAAACCTCTATACCAGTATGATCCTCCACACCTACTTAGGTCAAAAGGTGCAGGCTATTTGTTGGTACTTCAAATAATGAAGACTCCAGCAGGGGGCAGATGTTTTTCTTATAAACCACACAGTTATGGAACAACCTTCCAATCAGTGTTCGGGACTCAGACACAGTCTCAGTGTCGAGGCTGAACACATATTTATTTAGTGGAGTCTTTAGTCAGTAGGTATTTGTGAGGTAAAGGAGCAGATCTGGAGGGATCATGGATATCGAGTGTTTGGTGAACTGAGATATTTGGATGCTGTCGTCTCCTCACTCTCACACGTTCACTCAGGTTTGTTGATGGTGGTGTGGTGGGTCGTCTCTTATCCCAGAGATCCCTCATGTCTGTGTTACCTTCTGGTTCTCCCTTGTAGTTATGCTGCCATAGCGAGTCTTGCTGGAGTCCAAACTGCACAATGATATTAACTTTCATACAACAATAAGGACACATAATAATCCATATCCTTCTCTTCCTGTCACCCTCTTCTCTCTCTCTCTCTCTCTCTCTCTCTCTCTCTCTCTCTCTCTCTCTCTCTCGGTCGAGATAAACATGCTCCTGAGGATCCAGTGATCACTATTCCTGCTCATCTCCCCTTCGTGGATCTTCCCACTTTGTCCAGGTCTGCCTCTGGATAGTGACCTCCTCGATTGGAGGCGACTCTGTGCAGCTGGAGATGTTTCTCATCGACGCCTTGGGTGGTTCCATAAAATTCTGGAGTAAGAATGGGCGCTTTGATTATGTATTTGGAGTGTAGTTAATGTTAACAGTCTGCTACACTGACTCAGGACTACAGTTTGCTCTGATCTCCTTCACTGCACCTCAACATTGTTTATATGTAATAAATGGATATTCGGTGCAACCCAAAAGAGGATGAGGTTCCCTCTTGAGTCTGGTTCCTCTCAAGGTTTCTTCCTGCTGCATCTCAGGAAGTTTTTCCTTCACCACAGGCCCCACCGGCTTGTTCATCGGAGACAAACTTACACTTATAAAGAACATATTGATTTTTATCACCACATTATCCGTGTAAAGCTGCTCTGAGACAATTTTTATTGTTAAAAGTGCAAAACAAATAAACATGAATTGAATTTAATTCTTCTTTAAGCTGAGGTGTCTAAGGCAGGCCAAAGAGAATCTACAGAGTAAGATCTACAGAAGATTCTGATCACTACGTCTGGGTTCCTAAACCCCAAAAATACTGCTTACACCTTTAAGTAGTAGTGTTTAGATGTTTTTCTATCACTTTTTTGTAGTATTAGTATTTTTATTTTAGGATTTAAGACATTACGTGTAATTGATAGTGACTTTAATAAATATTTACACTTTTTCATCTAAAGGATTTACTGAAAGTATTGTAGAATCACTAAAGACCAAGTAACTATAATATAAATCTAAACAGCTGCTAATGACGGTGTAGTGCAGCCATTAACTGTGACTTTAACTAGGAGAATTATGGGATGTTACCTGTGTCCAGGTGAGGAGATTCCAGTGCTAAATTCCAAAGGAAGATCCATAGACTGATCACTCTTCATGGAGACACAGCTGGGCACTGGTGAGTGTGATTTCTCTCTCTGTAGTTTACTGTAGAAAATTATAAAATGGTCATGAGACAGAATTTCATTGTTGCTAAAATCAGGATACAAAATCCAGTGCATTGAAAAAGTCCCTATGCAGTGGTGGTGTAGAGCAGGAAGTGGACCACGGTTTTAAAACTGGTGATAAAAACACAGATTTAGTTTGGATAAGATTATAATTGATAGTATGTAGTTGATGTAGAAAACAGTTCCAGCCCACTGTAACTGCTCCTGCTGGATTGGAGTTAAACAGCACTTATTGATTTGGTTCCTGTAATTGAGGTGATGTTCTAAAGGTTTTCTGTGATTGTGCTGAAAAGGAGCTGAACTGAGGTCAGTAATGAGAATCTCCAGTGCTGCTTAAAGACTCATTTATAACACATATTATAAGGATTATCCATGTTGTTTGTGTCTTATAGCTTTAATTAGACAATGAGTTTATGGTTCTTGGTTTTGAGAGTTTCATAAATTGTGCACAATGACGTGTATTTAATTGTGTAATAAATGTATTTAGGGTGATGTTTATATATGGAATGAAGCTCTCAGAAATGTCTCCAGATTTGCAGATATGAACAGTTTATTAGTAAAACACTAGAACATGGCAGGTTACCAGTCTTTTGAAGGTGAGGTCACATGATCTGTGCCCTGATCAGGGATCTCCATTTTCAATGCTGTGTACACGCAGAGTCCTGAAGAGCACCGATCTCTCTGCTGGAATCAATCACACTCCTAGAAAACACAAAAACAACATGCAGTTAAAATTTTTATAAAATCAGCTGATCCTCATGATGTCTTACTGATTCTCACATATTTATCTAACATCTTTATTCCTCATCTGAACACAGACTGACAGGAGGTGTGCAATAAACAAAACACCAATAAACACTGTTCTATTTTTTATTTCTATGTATAAAAAGTGAGAAGTCTTCTGTATATCAATATTTTCCACAATAATAGTACATACTATTAGAATTTGATTTAATTTTACATTATAATGCATTATTATTATTAATGCTATTACTATTATCATTAATAAACAATTTGCAATGATCAATATATTAGTTATTTATATAGTTATAGTACTGTATATTATTTTTATTCCATCTTACTTAATACTGGAATACAAATAGATTCGATGCACTGTTATTGTACCATAATCACATCCATGTATTTCCATAAAGAATCCAGCAGTTACTAAAAAATAGTAACTACAGTTACTTGTTACTTCATTCAAAAAGTAACTCAGTAACAACAGTTAGTTGATTACTTACACCAAAAAGTAATGTGTTACTGTTTTACTAATTTACTTTTTAGTTACTTTTTTAAAGAACGTTCTTTAATGTTCCCATTAATGCCCTTTTATGTGTTATGATCTACAAACACAAAACTGACTTAAACACAAAGTCATTTTTAAACACTAGTTTATTGAAGTCAGAGCAGCACAAACTGAATATATCACAAGGATTTCTGAAATAAATAACAAAACAAGCTGAATAATATATTCACAATCAAAAACTAAAGTGGCTTCTGCTGTTGTGTTGAGCTCTTAAAAATGTTCCTTTCACAGCTGAAGTATGAAAACTATCAACAATGTAGAACAGAACACCAGGTTAGCTTCTAGCTACTAGCTTCTAGCATGGGGATTCTGGAGGAGCTTCGACAGACTGGAGTAGCTGTTTATCGCAGTAGATACGACCTTTGAACCAGAAAGACACAGCTTACATTTGTCTAAAAAGTTTTTGTATTTATACTCAACTAAAGTGAAATAATGAGCATATTTCCACTTTGAGAAACTCGTCTTGCTCTCGCCTCGACTCGCCATTACTGCCGCACAGACCTGAATAAACGGAGACACTCCCACAGTGCGTCTTCTTCGTGTTTACAGTGGCTTATCTTCTAATCCTACAATGCGTCGCTGCTGTAAAAAGGTCAGACTGTAGTCTACACTTCAGCTGAAATTCATTCATTTAAAAGAAGTAACGCACAAACGCACTATACGGTAACAGAGTTACTTTATTTAAAAAGTAATGCATTACAGTATTAGTTACTGTCAAAAGTAACTGCCTGTAGGTTCTTCCTTTTGTTTCTGTGTCCCAAATGTTCTGCATCTTTTATCTCTGCTGTACTCATACACACCCTAATGTTCAGATTTGGTTCCTTTAGTGCCTCTTTTACCAACTTCTCCACTACCTCATTCCCCAATATTCCCACATGATCAATGATAAAGGATCCAGTGGATCCCGCATTCCATTCATGAACATGTATCTGCTACACACTTCCTGTATCTCCTCCGCTTAGAAAGCCATGATCTGCTCCTGTTTACGGGAAATCATCCTGAGCATGACAACAACTCCAGGATCAGCTTGGAACAACCAAACAATCCCGGTGTTCTCATGTCAGATCCTCCTCAATAAACTCAGAACATCATCAAATCCAACTGAGGAATTTGGGCATAAACTGTTGGCCTCCATTTCGGCTGCTGTGCCTCAGTTTCCCTGCGGTCTTTCCTCAAACTCCATTACATAGAAAACACAAACGCATTATTCCGATAGAAAGTCGTTTCTAGGAAAAACTCACCCACTTTTCTTCAGCACTGCTTGTTGTTGGACATGAATCTCACCGCTGGCTGCTGTTGAAGATCTTTGTGTTTTTCTAACCGCTCATTAAAATGGAGTCAAGGCTGAGAAACACTTTCACTTTGGAAAACTGACTCAACACTTTGAACCGACACTTTGACGAGTTGGAAACGGAATTATTTTAATCACACTCTGTCCAGTTTAATTTATTGAGCAAGAACTAAAAGAGAAAGTGCTGTGATTAATAACAGCATGTAGTGGAGATGTTGTTGAGGAGAGGAAAATCAGGAAAGTCAGTTCCCCCACAGCCACAGCAGTCTGTGCTTCCAGTGGAACTGCATGGAATTCAAGAGAAGATATGGTTAGGTGAGACAAAGGGAGGGGTGTGAAACACTGTCTCCGTGACAACAGTAAACCTGTACCACCAGCTCTACCAGTTTCTCTTGATTAGTGAGAGAAAGCATAGGCAGAAGAAGTTCTGTGGAGATATCCAGGTCTCAGTGACTGCCAAAAAGGCATAGTGGGAAGGCTGTGATAAAGTCAGCTTTCCTTACAGCAGACTGCCAATTTCAGTTACACACACACACACACACACACACACACACACACACACACACAGAGAAGAGTAAATATACAGTCTAATCCACAGCAGCACAAATATTGAATACATATTTTAAAATGAGTGACACAGCAGCATTGTGCTTAGAGTATAAATCAGCCTCGTGTCATGAAGGGGATGTTGAAGTTTGTCTCTGTGAAAGAATGAGCCAGAAAAACATGTCATACACTCTGATGCTCAGTGCCAAAAATGCCCACACCTGTGAAGGATCACAGCAATCTCTTTTAGAATGTGTCCAAAAAACATTATGAGAATCAAGCATGTTCACGAGTGTCTCTGTGTGTGCCTGTGTGGTGGCACCAGTAGCATTCCAGACAGCTCTACAGCCCCCTGACTTTTAGCACAGTCCCAGTGGAGCACGATTACACATACATAGACCAGCTACACTCACACAAACACACAAAAGTACAGAGAGGAAAAAATAAGTTATCAAGCAGCTTTATAGACAAATGACATTTTTTTATAGGAATTCAGTAGTATTCATTCAGCATCCTTATAATAACACAGTGGTTGTAACTAGTAATTTACCATGAGCAGGTGACCTTCTGCTACCCTGATGACACCGACATCAGAGAAGGACTTCAGAATGTCATTAAGTGTAGTGGTAGAAAACGCGTGTACAGTAGAGGAGGAGTTCTGAGAAATGCTACCATGGACCACCGAGCAAGAGAAGCCATGATCACAAATAATTAGAAACTATTAATAGACATAATTACCCAAGCAGAAATGAAAATGCTACTATTTGTAGTAGGGCAGTCTAGGTACCGCTCTCGTAAACGTGACTGTCGCCTGAATGACTGGTGTGACAGCCTATTGGCTGCCGTTCCAGGCATATTTAGGACGTCGGTTATGCCACCTGAGTGTGCATGATCCAATCATTGTCGTCTGTGGGCGTGTGCACGCGGCTTTGCGGGAGGTATGTACCTAGCTGTTTGGCTAATGCTGCTACTAATGTTTATGCACTATTAAGTGTGTATATTGGTTTGTAGCCAGGTTGTGTTTAGGATTAGCGTGATTTTGCTGTTGGGTACAGGCTGTCTTTCAATGCAAATTGTTGAATTTTATGTGTGTTTTGATTAATTGTGTTTTTATATTCTTGTTTGTTTTTGTTTATTTCAGGAGCTGAAGGCTTCCAGTGAGGGAAGCTAGCTGTTTTGACCCTGTGGTGGTGGTGTTTCTCTCACAGAGTGTTTTTGCTGTGACCATTGCATCTCCCTCACTTAGTGTGTGTGTGTGTGGGGTGATTGTGTGTGTGTTTGTGCGGAGCATACTTGGCTGAGTGGTGTGTCCTAAGATACTCACTGTGCGGCTAGCCACCCTACTGGTAAGCCTCAACCTGAAAGTATTTTATTTCCTTTATTTCATTTCTGTCTGGTTAACAGTTTTCTATATTTTAGCTACTTATCCTTATTGAGAAATAAAAGCATTTTTGTATTTATATTCACGCCTCCTGTGTTTAGTGGAAACGGACCTGTGTGCTTTATTTTGGGTCTAAATTTCCCCGTTCATAGAAACGGGGTGGCGTAGTCTGCTTTTCGTTCTAGTTGTATTCTAGTCTCCATTCTTACCAATCACCGCCCCGCCACATTAGTAAAATGTTCTCACACTCTCTCTCTCTCTCTCTCTCTCTCTCTCTCTCTCTCTCTCTCTCTCTCTCTCTCTCTCTCTCAGGATGGTCAGAAACACACAGATGGAAATGGGAGATTCTCGTCCTTGAAACATTGCAGGTGATGTTGCGCCCATCAGGCCCCAAAATATCAGAGAACCTCAGGAGGAGGATCCTGACGAAAGTAAGAATTTCCTCAAAGCAGATGCTGTTACAGAACCACTGTAAACGAGTGTGTTAGAGATCACATAGTAAATGAACTTGTAGGTCAGGTATCAGGTATCATTTCATTATGTTGGAATTTATACGTTTTATTCTTTCATGTTAAATGTGACTTTTCTTCGTTTGCAGTTGATGTTGCTCCCATTAGGGCCCCTCATAACTTTAGACCCAGACACATGTAAGTATCTCCTCAAAGCAGATGCTGTTACAGAACCACAGTGAACGAGTTTGTGAACGAGACTGTTAGATACGTGGTCACGTGTGATCTGGTTTCGCTCCAGCGTGGTCTCCACACCCACCCGAACAAAACGCACAGCATCTCGCCCTGGTCCAGTTCCTCCACGCAATGCGAGACCTCCTGCACACGAACCCACCACGATTATGTGACGCAGTAACAAGATAATAACCGATGTGTATTCAACTAAATGTGATCATAAGACACTGCATGAGATCATTACTTTGTAATCATTTATGTGTAGAAACTCTCAATAATGGATTTAGAGCGCTTTCCATTTCCTCCTCTGATAGCGCAGGCTTGTTTGTAGTCGAGTCGTTTCAAGAACAACACCTACAATCACAACCTG
>NC_060906.1:2768389-2778366 GCF_014805685.1 Silurus meridionalis | reverse complement strand
ATCAGACTAACTGGATGATTTTCCAGATGACCCTTTACACCATACCAGTACCTTAGTCTGAGCTGAAGCCTGTGCAGTTCTAGGAGCAATTCTCCCATTTCCACTTGTAATGAGGTTATCGGGGAAGATCTAAATGCACCGCAGCAAATACACAAAGCCTGATTATGAATTACCTCAATCTTTTTAAGTATTGTTTTGCTCGCAGAACTGTATATTGAACATCCATAATCAATGTTTGATCTAATCACAGCACAATAAATTATTTTCAAAGACTGACACGTTGCCCCCCCATTCTACTCCTGACAAGCACCTTAACAGTGTATTTTCAAGATGCGGCTGAACCGTTCGGCGTACCACGGATATTTCTACCCGTTTCACTTCCATATCAACCCCTCCGCTATCCTTTTTCCTAAATAAACTCGGCTTCCGCCTCCGTTTCTCCGCGCGTAACAGCAACACATTTATTCACGATGTGTATAAATGGACTACAGTACAATGTGAACGTGTACAGCACGCACGCACACACACACACACACACATACCTGTTTTTGCTACTGGGTGGGGACACATGGCAAAATGCAGCCTGGTGGGAACCACCCTTTGTGAGTGGTCTACAGACAAGGCAGAAACTGATCCACAGTCACTTTACAGCTGTTATAACGGCCATCACTTGTAAACTTGAGTCTGACCCCCAGAAGACTGACCTGACATTTTACTTACTGCTGGGGACCCAGTCAGGTAGAAGACCCTCCTGGGGACCTGTGATTTAATGTTTTGATATGCTAATTAATGACGTCACTGTGTGTGTTTGAAAGGTTACCAATGGGGACCTCACCTCAAACTTCTTAAATCAGCATTTAGACACAGGTCAGCAGGTGCTCCCTGCTACCTCTAAACACAACTGTACTGCAAATACATTACAATTCAAATAAATTGTATTCAAATAAATTATTATTTGGCAAAGTTAGTTCTGACAACTTTATTTGTCATAGCTTTTGAACACACAGTGAAACATGGGTGTTAATGGACAAATGTGAACAAGGAGTGCAAAACTTTTCCATGAACACCTTTATTTTATTTTCTCACACTCCCTCTTGAGTGCTGATTTGGTTCTTTATGTAAAATTTCACAGCTTCCCAGGTTCTATTCTGGAGCAATACCGGAGCTGACCTGTTGCAGTCTTCACACACTTTTTTCCCTGGTACCCTGCCAGATGTGATGAAATGTAAAAGTTTGTTCTCCACTGCATTCACCTTATCTTTAGTCCATTTCCTCTTTTGGTTTTTTGACACACCTAAAAATTTAAAATAATTTTACCTTAACTTTCAAAGAGACAATCTTTCACCTCACTTTAAAAAGCTGAGTGCAGAGTACACCAGCAACCAATACCAAGTAATACCAGACCATTACTACTGAGGCCTAGAATACTTTAATATTTAGTACATCTGCAGGAAACTAGACTCCATTCAATGCAGCTGCTGACTAGGTCGCCATATGTCACTTTCAGGCTATGTGTTCGGTTTAAGTTATTAAAACAGGCACGATCACCTATTTCATCTGGACTTATGCAAAACATATTAAAAGGAATTTAAATATTTGATGTAGTTTTGATTTTATGAGTTGTAACTCCAAGTTCCCGTTGCCTGTTTAGGATGTAAAAAGGATTATCCACAGTATTGACAATGAATTGTGTTTCATTGTAAACTGGGCTCCCTGTACTGGTCATATTGCGAATTCCGGGGTGACTGACGGGTGAGGGGGTCGGTTGTGGATGGTGGAGGGCCAGTAGACATCTCGTTCCAGTACCGGGGCCCCTAGGGAAGACCATTATAGGCCCTCCAGGCCTCTGGGCCCACTGCACACGGTCCCCCTTCTCAATCTATGTATTTTGAGTTAAAAAAAGTTATGTTTACATGTAAAACTGATATTCCTACTTTTTGTTGACTTTGTTGATCTTTGCATTTTTGTTGATCTTTGCATTTTGAGAATTTTTCTTCTTGCAACGCTGCAGGGTGGTAGCCCTCCAGAAGCAGAATTGGACACTCATGTTCTACCATAAAATGAGCATGTGTAACTCTGCAAGAAAATATCTAGTTCAAAATGCAAAGATTGTCAACAAAAAGTAATATCAGTTTTACATGTGAATATTAAAATTTGCAAAAAAATTGTTTAACTCAAACTACATAGTAGCCCTCCACCATCCACAACCGACCCCTCACTCGTCAGTCACCCCGGAACCATTCATTGTCAATACTGTGGATAATCCTTTTTATATCCTAGACAGGCAACGGGAACTGGGAGTTATATACATTTCAAAATACATAAATAACAGCATGAGGAACGTATATCTGACTTTTCTTTTTCCATCATCTTAAGACAATGTTCACAATTACAGTTTTTTCTGATTGCTTAGGCAACTTTTTTTGTAACTATTGGCTATTTTTGCAAAACTCAACACACAAATAAGAAAACCTTTCACCCAATTATCAAAACATTGTAGTTCTCTTGCAAAAGCGAACACAGCTAGATTAACTCTTCACACCTTCGTAAAAATGGTGTTTTCGTATCAAACAGTAAACACAAGCCATCATCTACTAAGCACACAATGTGCCAACTACACACTGATGGTATAAATACAAAACACATCTGGCTTTTGCTTTCTCTGTGTACACATGTCAATTTGAGGTCATACTTTTGTCATAGTGTCATGTAAACATGACACTATGACAAAAGTAAGGATCCAAACTTCAAGTATTGGTGTTTATTCACACTCATCAAAACCAAGACAAAGTCAGAACACAAAATAGTAATTTCAGAAAAAAAAAAAAAAAAAAAGACAATCAGCCTACATCATGTCGTCTTTCTGGGTCCGGCCACAAAATTTCATCTACATCGCATGCAATATCCTCCAGTCCAAGGCACCAGGGAAAATATCTCCTTGAATGCTGTATCCAGGCCTGACATGATGCCTGGTCAATATCTCCACATGCCTCCTCCATTGCCTGTAAAAGGGCTACCTGTTGATGAGGATGAAAGTCGTACACTTTCCAGTGCCAGGCAGAGAAGAACTCTTCGATGGGATTTAAGAATGGAGAGTATGGAGGGAGGCTGAGTGCCATGAAGGATGGGTGGTCTGTAAACCAGTTGTGGACCAAAGCAGCCCTATGGAAACTAACATTGTCCCATATGATGACATATCGGGTATGCTCTGGTCTCTGAACAGTTAGCATGTCATGTAAGGTGTCCAGGAATGCAATAATGTGTGCAGTGTTGTATGGGCCTATGGTTGCATGATGGTGAACAACACCATTTTGGCTTATAGCTGCACACATGGTTATGTTACCACCACGTTGTCCTGGGACATTGATGATGGCACGGTGTCCAGTAATGTTGCTGCCACGTCTCCTGGTTTTACTGAGGTTAAAACCGGCCTCATCAACAAAAAGTAGCTCATGTCCCATTGCATCTGCTTCTAGTTCCATCACTCTCTGGACAAGACAAAACAAATGCAACACATCAGGCCCATGCACAGCACTACAGTATGCACTTCCAAATTCAGAACCAATGACACTATAGCTTACCTGCACATAGTCATATCGCAGTTGCTTTACACGTTCTGTGTTTCTCTCGAAAGGAACTCTGTAAATTTGCTTCATTCTTATTCTGTGGCGCGCAAGTACACGGCTTAGTGCAGAAATGCTTACACTGTGTATATTTTGAAAGATGGTGTCATTATCAATTATTCGCTGCTGTATTTTGCGCAATCTTATTGCATTATTGGCAATCACCATGTTCACTATATGGGTAACTTGCTCTGGAGTGAACATTCTTCCTCTGCCCCCAACATCTGGATGTCTAGCAATTCTGTAAAGTAACAATTTCAGTATTTTTGCATGTATGGTACTGTTGTGTTTCTTATTAGAGTATGGCAGTGCTACTAAGTACTTACCGATTCTCATTTCGAAATGTTCTAATGATGCTTGCCACAGTGTAGCGGCTCAAATTAGGCTGAACCCGTTGGCCAGCTTCCCTCAGGGTCATCCCATGGTTGATGACATGGTCCACTATTGTAGCTCTGATGTCATCAGTTATTCTATTTCTTACTCTTCTTACCCTTCCCCTTTCCCCTCCTCGTCCTCTTCTTGCTCCTCCTTGTCCTCTTCTTGCTCCTCCTTGTCCTCTTCTTGCTCCTCCTTGTCCTCTTCCTCTAACTTCCTCTAACCCTCTCGCTTCTTTACCTCCACGTCTTCTCCCTCGGCCTCCTCTGCATCCTCTGATTCTCACTCTTCTCACTCTTACTGCTCCTTTCATTGTACTCCACACAGACAGCTTACCTGTGGCTTATTCATAGTGCTTAGGCTTATTGCAAAGTGAACTAATTATCTAACAGTTTTCACATGTGAAAGTGTGCCAGACAGTTGGCAAAATAGTGTTAATGATAGCCATACATGTGTATAATTTTGCTAGGAGTGTGTTAGAAATTTGGTAATTGAGTGTAAGCAGTGAGTTGTGTTTAAAGTTCTGCAAAAAGAGTGTTGTGAAGTGAATTGTGCCTACAGTTTTGCAAAGTGTGTGTTACAAAATTGCAAACTGAGTGCAAAGCAGTGTTTGTGCTTTTAGTTTTGCAAACTCAGTGAGTGGTTTTGCTATACGTATTAATAGTTTTAGAAATGGTGCTACAAGAATCACGATTAGCGCTTAAGCATTCAGAAAAAACTAAGTGTGTTAGCATTGTTGGCCAAAACCATGTTAACTATATTCCTCTCTTGCTGTTCTGTGGACATAGGAGGCCTTCCCCCTTGTAATTCCTGACCCTCAATCCTGTGTAGAAGGAAAAAACAGTATACAATCGTACAGTAATTTCACAGAAAAAGGTAACAGAAGTGCTGATGGAATACAGTACTGTGAGCAGTTACTGAAACCGTGCAGATGTTTTTGATATTATTTTTACACTACTTATTTTTTAGTCAAAATATTCTTATGACACTTGCCACTGTGTATCAGCTTAGATTTGGCTGCGCTTGCAGTCCAGCCTCCCTCAGCGTCAGGCCGTGGTTGACAACCTGGTCAACCAGTGTTGCAGGGATTTCATTCGTCAGATTTGGTCCTCTTTGAGCAACTTCTTGTCTTCCTCTACCTCCAGGATGGCCTCTGTTGATTTCTCCTCTTACTCTTTCTCTGACTCTTTCCATTGTGCTTGAAAACGGATAAACTCACCTGCTGCTGTTTATAGTGCTTATAAACCTGATTGGTGTGTCTACAATTAAGCAAACAATTGTCACGTGATGACTGTGTTGAACCAATTGGTTGGACGGTGCAGTAATTTGACAGTCAGTGCTTTTGGTATTGCAAGGAAGTGACTTCATGATGGATTTTTGTGTGTAATGTATGTTAAGTGTGTGTAGAGTTTTGCAACAAGTGTGAGGTTGACAATGTGCTTATAGTTGTGCAAATATGGGCTCATGTCTTGCTAATAGTGTACTACTTTTAATTTTAGTGTGTAAGCAATCCAAAAAAGCTGTAACATTATCAAAGATGCTGAAGTCTCTGCAAAACGTTAACATTATTTTTTACGATTATTTGATTTTCACATCAGTGTCTCAGTTTTCTGTACCTTAACCCATTACGATCCACTACTAATTCGTAATCGCCCAAAGCATCCAAAAAATCCAGCTGCTTCATATGCTTGTCTCTGCAATGTCCCTTCAAATCTACCCTCATCCTCTGGCTCCTCCTCCATGTCCTGTAGCAGTGACTCATTACTAGTGAGTGTTGTGATGCGATTGATGTCCGTCTGTGGATCGAGCCATTACGCAGTATAAATTTGGGTGTTGAAGAAAAGTAAATGAAGCTGCCGTCTATAGAACTGCTGAACAAATTAGATTTATCTACTTCCTTCTCACCTGAGGGCATCGACAGCATTATTATACTGAATCGCCAGTGTTTACATTAATAGCACATCATTGCCTGATAACATCTGTTAAGTGCCATTTATGATGTTGTTTTTGTTACTCATGTCAGGGTGTTAATGTTTCTAAATATAGCAATAATTATATTTCTTTATTGTTCCTGTAGACCACACACATTCATACAGACATCATTGCCATGAAATTATTGTTGCAGGTGACCATCAATGACTTTAATAAAGGCTACTGTATGAAGAATCTCTTCTCCAATGTCATTCTCTAAACGTAATCCTGTTCATATTTGGCCGCCTCAACCAGTTTAATCTAGAGTGATATCATCACTCCCTCACAAGCACCACCTATACACATTCAACGTTGTGTGCCTCGAGCTATGTTTCACGTACATGTATGAAAATCGGTACACACATCTAAGACACTAATACCTACAAAAAAGTCTCTTGGTATGAAATCTGAATCCCAACAGGAAGTTGGGTTTTTTTACAAACTCCTCCTAGAGATTTGTTCAGATCAACACCAAATTTGGTACGCATTATCTAAAGGCCTTTGCAATGTTAAATTGTGAAGATCTAGAGTTTTTGTTGAAGGGCGTGTCCATGGTGGTCTGACAAATTTCAATGATTCGCCATGAAAAAGGAAGTTGCTATAACTCAGACATACAATGTCCAATCTGCCACAAACTTCTCATGTTTGATGCGACTCCTGATCTGAACAGATCTACATGCCCATATGCATTATTAGTTACAGCGTCACCTGCTGGCAAAAGGAAATGTCATATTTTACACTGTACTTCACACTCAAACACATTTCATACCAAACATGCTATAAACACGTTCAACCATGCAACACTTGGCTAAGTGCTGATGTGTGCGATTACATCACAAAACAAAGTTGTTTGGAACTTAGGCATACAATGACCGATCAGCTCCAAACTTCACAAGTTTGCTAATAGTCCTGGCCTGATGACAATATACATTCACGGTCCTACTGGCAGCAGGAAGTGTGGCACTTTTGAAATGCCTGTGCAATAATCCTCCTGTCTTTACTCGCTGATATGCACCTCGTCCACTGTTTTCCTCAGGCCAACAGGTGGTGGTGGCCCGGCCAGGGCCCATTCATCGCTGCTTGCAGCTTTTAAAAAATGTTGTATTTTAACAAACATCAAAATATTTTGATGTTTCACCATCAAAAAGGAAGTTGCATGTCCATGGTGCCGTGACAAAATTGTCAATTAAAGATGTCTTGCCATGGGAATAAAAGTTGTAACTCAGGGATAAAGAGTCAGATTTTCCCAAACTTCACATAATATTAAATAATATGCAGTTATAATAATGAATAATATTGAATAATATGTAGAATAATATTAAATTGTATTTAGTTGCTACAAAAAAACAATGCCACTGTAGGGAATTGAACCCCATCCCAGTAAACCAGGAATACCATTACCAGTGACTTTTGCTTTTTGAAACTACATAAATTGCAAAGAAAAACCTGCATTAGAAACAACATAAGTGGAAGTAGTGCTTTATATGTACAAATTATTTTAGGAGTAATATTGTGGACCAAAATAAAAAATCTAGGAACATAGATCAATGTAAAAGTTTAATTAATAGGTAAAAAAGAAGAGGTTTTTAATTGTTGTATTATTACATTTTAATTATGTTTAAGTGTGATTTTATTAAGTTATCTGAAACACCAGGAGCACAAAGTCATTTGTTAGCCATGCAAGTTAATTATATCATGAGTGACTGAAGTGGTTGCATTGCTGAGCGCAAAAAGTATATAATTTAGAATAACTAGTTTTGTTAGTGCAACTGCAAATTAGTTCACATAAAATATATAGAAAGTGTAAAAATGTAAATGTTGCATTGCAGAAAAATAAACTATTATTTTGAAGGTCATATTTGTACTACAAGTATGTAAATGTTACACTTTAATTTCAATACAATTACAATTCAATTACAATACAGCAGTATTTGGCTCAGTAGAGATAACTAATCCACAAGAACACCCTCTCCACCTCCGTTACCAAACAAAGCTGACAATCAACTTTTACCCTGTAGCTCATCAGATGAAGAAATATGAATAGAAGGATAATAGAATAGTAGTATGAAATGGAAATGTGTTGCAAGAAGGAAAATATACCTTTATTTTAAAAGTCGCAACCGGATATAAATTCTCAAGTCAAGTCAAGAGGCTTTTATTGTCATTTCTACTATACACCGTGATACACAGTAAACAGTAAAAACGAGACAACGTTCCTCCGGAACCCTGGTGCTACACTAAACAATAACATAAAGCTACAACACACAATCTGTTGGAAATATGTGTAAAGCTGAGCTGTCTTCATTGGTTTCACAGTTTCTTAATAACTAAATGTCACTGTTTAATATTGGTTCCACTTTTGTACGAATTCTTATTCTATTTAGTAACTCTGCAAACATATGCTTTTGTCTAACTATTTTTTCAGTTCCACAACTGAAAATAAAGTAGACCATAGGTTAATACCTAGTATGTCCTCAACATACAGGGGTTTTCCTTTAACTGGAGGCAACTGAAAAAAATCTCCAACTGCAATGACACTTTCATTTCCAAAGGGAGAAAAGTCACCAGTTTGTTTAATCTGTCTTAATCTACCATGAATATATGCTAATAGGTTGTGATCAACCATGGAGATCTCATCTATGATCAAAGTCTGCAGATCAACTATATTTAGCACGCAAACAATTAAGCTTTTCCTTACCCAAAGGCGTGTATGGTAAACGGACGTCTTTCCCAATGCTAACTGTATGATGAATAGTTGTTCCATGTAAATTCTAAGCAGCAATCCCAGTAGGAGCAGTTAATAAAATACATGTATTGTCAGGATGATGACACACTGTTGATAGTAACCTTATTGCTTCATATTGAATAGCTTTAATTAAAGACTTTTTCCTGTTCCTGCACCACCAGTAATAAATGTATGTAATGGATCTGGGTTTTTCTCCATTATTTTATCTAAGCACCATTGTCTGATTTGATAAAAAATGGATAATTGTGTATCATTTAAAGATCTAATTAAGGCCAAGCCATCGCTTCTACACATTATATTATTTTTCTTTTCCAAGTGTGCAACTTTTCCTTTAACTGATGCCAAGTCTGGAATATTTTCATTTTGTGTCTTTCATTTCCTCTGCACAAAGTAACCACTCTAACTCTTGCTCTGGGCACAGGTCACACCAGCCATCTTCTATTACACCCTTACTGTCTATAGTCTCTTGGATATTATCTAATTCATCTGCTTCCATTTCAAATTTCTTTCTATTTAAATTAACTACTGACTTGACTGATTGTCTGGATCCATCACTAAATGTTACATGACCATTTCTGTAAAATTGTTCAAATGTTTCACAGTTTAGAGATTTTAGTTCCGTATCTATACGGTATGGTAAAAACAACTGCAGACTACTTTCATAAAAACATTCGGGATTTTTTTCCCGCACATAACGAATAACTGCAGGTTGAGTTCGTGTTCTTTTTGTGATAAAACCATAATCTTTTTGTAATTTAAGTGGAATCTTGGATTTTTAATTTTTATTTTAAATGTAATTCTGATGCAAATGTTGCCATACACACATCGTTCAAATCAACTGGTCTGTTCTTATAGTGATCTACAATACTAGTTTATTTAATGTTGCTTTTTGCTTCAACACATTTAAAGGAAGACTCATTTTAATGATATTGTCTCCTGTTGGCACAAACACAACTTTCCTCAAACACTCTTTCAGATGCATATTTGTTTCCCTGTACACAGACTCTTGAGCATACACATCTCTATTATGTAAATAAACACTGCCAAGATTTTTCAGTGCCTCTTTTGCACTAACATTTCCCTGACTTTTAACATCACTTCTGTATTTCTATCAATTAGTGGGGCATTCTCAATCCAAAACAGGCAATGGACATGTGGTGAACCACGCTGCTAAAATTCAACACGATAAAAATAATCCTTTATTTGACCTATTGGATGGTATGAAGACTTAAGTACCTCCCTTAAAAAAACAATGGCACCGA
>NC_060906.1:2760889-2763389 GCF_014805685.1 Silurus meridionalis | reverse complement strand
ATGCGACTCCGATGGCGACGTCACGCCTTTGAACTCCTCCAAAGACGACGTCACGCCTCTGTGCTCCTCCGATGGCGACGTTTCGCCCCTGAGCTCCACCAGCAACGTCTCGCTCTTGGGCACCCCTGCAGGCGACGTCACGCCTCCGAGCTCCTCCGATTGCGACGTCTCGCCCCAGAGCTCCTCTTTCGTTGGCGTCTCGCTCCCGAGCTTCCTGGAAGGCAACGTCTCGCCCCAGAGCTCCTCCTTTGACAACGTCTCGCTCCCGGGCTTCCTAAAAGGCAACGTCTCGCCCCAGAGCTCCTCCTTCGACGACGTCTCGCCTCCTTCGATGGCGACGTCTCGCCTTCGGGCTCCTTCGATGGCGACGTCCCGCCTCTGGACTCCACCGTGGACGTCATTTGGCCTCTGGACACCACCGGGGTAGTTTTTCTGATTCCGGGCTCCACCGGGTGAGTCACTCGTACTTGCCTCCGTGCAACTCCGATGGCGACGTCACGCCTTTGAACTCCTCCAAAGACGACGTCACACCTCTGTGCTCCTCCGATGGCGACGTTTCGCCCCTGAGCTCCGCCGGCAACGTCTCGCTCTTGGGCACCCCTGCAGGCGACGTCACGCCTCCGAGCTCCTCCGATGGCGACGTCTCGCCCCAGAGCTCATCCTTCGACAACGTCTCGCTCCCGAGCTGCCTGGGAGGCGACGTCTCGCCCCAGAGCTCCTCCTTCGATGGCGTCTCGCTCCCGAGCTTCCTGGAAGGCAACGTCTCGCCCCAGAGCTCCTCCTTTGACAACGTCTCGCTCCCGGGCTTCCTGAAAGGCGACGTCTCGCCCCAGAGCTCCTCCTTCGACGACGTCTCGCCTCCGGGCTCCTTCGACGTCCCACCTCTGGACTCCACCGTGGACGTCATTTGGCCTCTGGACACCACCGGGGTAGTTTTTCTGATTCCGGGCTCCACCGGGTGAGTCACTCATACTCCGATCTCTGCTACGGACGTAGCTCCGATCCAGACCTCCCCATTGGGCGTCTATCCGGCCCTGATCGCCGCCGAGGGCCTCGCTTGGTCTCAGGTCTCTGCTGTGGAGGTCGCTCAACCTCGGGACTCCGCTGCGGGCGCAGCTTGGTCCCTATCTGACGCTGGAGCTGTCTCTCTGCCTCCTGGCTCCACCGAAGACGTCCCTTCGTCCCTGGTCTCCGCTACAGGCAGCTCTCCGTCCCCGGTCGCCGCTGGAAGCATTTCTCCGGCCTTCGTCCTGGCTCCGATCTTCACCAGGATTTTCGCTCCAATTCTGGCCTCCACAATGAGCTAAGCGCCGTCTCGGACCTCCGCTGGGAGCATGGTTCTGTCCTGTGCCTTCGGGATGGGCACCCTCCGGGTCCTGCGCTTCGCCTGAACTGTCGCCCTGCCTCGGGTCCTTCCTGGCCTTCTCTGGTTCTGCGGCGGTTCTGACCAGGTCCCGTTCGACCCTGGACGGACACCGGGATCCTCCTCTGAGTGCCCTGGCCCTCCAAGCGTCTGTGGGTTTGGGGCGTCAGGTGCCGCCCCTCGGGGGGGGGTAATGTCAGGGAACCACCTGCCACGCCCCCTTTGGTGGCTCTCTATGCCTCCACTCTCCATAGAGCTCCAGGTTTAACCACGCACACCTGGAGCTCATCATCACTCATGCCTCCACTCTCTCTGAAGCTCCAGGTTTAACGAGGCACACCTGAAGCTCATCATCCCTCCACCCCGCTCCTACATAAACCCCTCACTCACATTCACTCACCGTTCGTTATTGTTTATGTTGGACTTCCCGTACTGCATGTTTTGGCATTCCGGTTTTCATAAAGGACTTCTTCCATCCGTTTCATCCGGACTCCAGAATTCCATACCGGCTGCGCTTCCCCTCCCTGTTCATCTCGGGTCAGCTACGCTTCTCCCAATGCGCTACTCGGACTATCTCTCTCAACCTAAGGACTGCCGTGTGTGTGTGTGTGCGTATCTCTCTCTCACGCATGCCATTAAAACCCGAGCGAGCTGTACTCCGGCTTCTGCCTTTTGTTTCGCTCACACCGTGACACCCATCTTGTTTGCCGTTTCTTGGCCCGTGTCCTGGCTGGAGTCAAAATCTTCAACTCGGCACGCTGGTCGTCTTCTCTTCTGCTGCCAAAACAATACCAATGTACACATTCCAGTCAGTCAGAATAAACAAATACTTACTTTAATACATATAACATAACCAAAGTTCTTTTACATTTACAGTATTTTAGCTATACTATGGATCAATTAATCAACATCACTATGCTATTATCCTGACACTAACAGAAATGACAGACATGGAAAAATCTATCAATAAGTGGCATATATATATATATATATATATATGACACTAATACTAAACTGCTCTGCTAAATATACAAATACAGAAGCTTCACTTGATCTCTCCTCAGTGTTAATTGGTCTGCTGTACTCACTGCTGCTGTGGTCACTGTCTCTTATGTGGAACAGCTGGACGACTCTCAC
>NC_060906.1:2736688-2760789 GCF_014805685.1 Silurus meridionalis | reverse complement strand
TGAAATTCTGTCTCATGTCCATTTCTATTATTTTAAACAGTAAAGTAAAGAGAGAGAGATCACACTCAGCAGAACCCAGCTGTGTCTCCATGAAGAGTGATCGGTCTATGGATCGTCCTCTCAAATTCAGAACTGGAATCTCCTCACCTGTACACAGGTAACATCCCATAATTCTCATAGTTACAGTCACAGTTAATGACTAAAGCTGGAATTCTGATCTATTATATCATTTTCATCTTTTACTCTCAAATCCAAATGTCTTCAGTGTCGAGCAAAAATCCAAAGAACTGGACTTCCTGTTCCAATACTTTTGGAGGTTTGTGTAGGAAGAATAGAAAAGTAGGAAAAAGTGTGAAATGAAAACAGGAGCACATTTAATTCTCCAGGTGCACAATGTTGGAGTTGTATTCAGCTCTGTGTTCTCCAAGTGTTCCTGCTCTCATTACAATTATTGTAGTACAATTTGTGTTCAGGTTTAGACTCCAGTATTAAAGTGAGGAACGTTGAGATCTTTAACACTTGTTGTTTTTGTTCCCAGTTTTCTTCAGAAGGCAGGAGACAGAAGAGAGAAGAACATCATCACAGCTACAGGGTATGATCAAAACCAACACCATGACTGTGACACTGACACACTGCTATTCTAAAGCTCTCTGCTGTTAGTAACTACAGAGTGATTAGATGATAGAAAACCTCCAGTAGAATAAAGTAAATCCACAGTGAGAACATCATAAAAATCTATCTAACAGGAAAAATTTTAACTTCTGCTCTAATCATTGAAGCCCATGTCTCACCATGTCTTCCTTCTTCACCCTGTCACAGACACGACCCAGAATCCACTGCTGCAGATGAATTCCAGAAGACGTTCAAGTCCAATCTGATGAAGAAGTTTCAGTGTTTGAATGGATTGATGCTAAAGCAGGAAAACCGAACACTCCTGAATGAGATCTACACAGAGCTCTACATCACAGAGGGAGACAGTGGAGACATCAATAAAGAACATGAGGTGAAACAGATTGAGGCAGCATCAAGGAGGAACCCAACTGAGGACACACCAATCAAATGCAGTGACATCTTTAAACCCCTACCTGAACAAGACAAAGCCATCAGGAATGTTCTAAAAAAGCTCTTATCTGAACAAGATGAAGAACCCATCAGGAGAAATCTGAAAAAGGGAGTATCTGAACAAGATGAAGAACCCACCAGGAACGTTCTGACAAAGGGAGTATCTGGAATTGGAAAAACAGTCTCTGTGCAGAAGTTTGTTCTGGACTGGGCTGAAGGGAAAACAAATCAGGAGGTCCACCTCATATTCCCACTTCCTTTTAGAGAGCTGAATTTAATGAAGGAGCAGAAACTGAGTCTGGTGGAGCTCCTTCATGTGTTTTTTAAGGAGATGAAAGAAGTGCACATTTCCAGGTTGGAGAAGGTTTTGTTCATTTTTGATGGTTTGGATGAGTGTAGTTTTCCTCTGGATTTCCAGAAGACTGTGAGAGTGTGTGATGTAACTGAATCAGCACCAGTGCATGTGCTGCTGATAAACCTGATCAAAGGGAACCTGCTTCCCTCTGCTCTCATCTGGATCACCTCCAGACCAGCAGCAGCTGATCAAATCCCCTCTGAGTGTGTCCATCGAGTCACAGAGGTACGAGGGTTCAATGACCCTCAGAAGGAGGAGTACTTCAGGAAGAAGATCAGTGATCAGAACCTGGCCAATAAGATCATCACACACCTGAAGTCATTAAGAAGCCTCTACATCATGTGCCACATCCCAGTGTTCTGCTGGATTTCAGCTGCTGTTCTAGAGAGAATGTTGGGTGAAGCAGAGAGTGGAGAGATCCCCAAGACTCTGACTCAAATGTACACACACTTCCTCATCATTCAGACCAACATCAAAAGAGAGAAGTACCTACAGAAGCAGGAGAGCGATGAAGAAATGCTTCTAAAACTGAGCAAACTGGCTTTCCAGCAGCTGGAGAAACAAAACCTGATCTTCTATGAGGAAGACCTGAGAGAGTGTGGCATTGATGTGACAGAAGCAGCAGTGTATTCAGGTGTGTGTACGCAGATCTTCAGAGAGGAGTTTGGGCTTCACCAGAGTAAAGTGTACTGCTTTGTTCATCTGAGCATTCAGGAACATCTCGCAGCTCTGTATGTGCACCTGACCTTCATGAAGGAGCAGAGAAATGTTCTTAAATGGAATCAGGTCTGTAGGACACTTTCAGATGTTCACAGGAGTGCTATAGATCAGGCTTTAAAAAGTCAGACTGGACATCTGGATCTTTTCCTCCGCTTTCTTCTGGGTCTCTCACTCGAGTCCAATCAGAAACTTCTACATCCCTTAGTAACACAGACAGAAAGTAGCTCCAAGAACAAAGAGAAAACAGTTCAGTACATCAAGAAGAAGATCAGGAGAAACATTAATACAGAGAAATCCATCAATCTGTTCCACTGTATGAATGAACTGCGTGATGATTCTCTAGTGGAGGAAATCCAGCAGTATCTGAAATCTGGAGCACAAAGTGAACTTTCTCCTTCACAGTGGTCTGCTCTGGTGTTTGTGTTACTGACATCAGCACAGGATCTGGAGGAATTTGACCTGAATAAATACATCACTCCAGATAAGATCAGAGATGAGATTCTTGTGAGAGTGATGCCTGTGATTGCAGCATCCAGAAAAGCAACGTAAGTGAAGCTGAATGAAATTGTTCTACTGTTACAGTGTTGAGAACAAATCAAAGGTCTGAGCTGTTCAGATGAATCGAACTCTGCAGGACTCTTTAGACTTTTTCCTTTCTCCTCTTAGAAACCTTTTAGATCAGACTCTCTTACTTTCCCATTTGGATTCCCGGATCTCATCCTCCATGTTTATACAACGTGTGTGTGATGATGTTCCTCAGCTGAAACTCTCGCCAAGCCAAATCTGAACATCTCCAACTGTCAATTCTTATTATTCCACCATTTAATCATTGTGTTCAACTGATGTGTGTGATGTTGAAAGTGAGACGCTGCAGTGAAGCTTTGAGAACTTGTTTGATCTTCTGCATTTCTGTTCATTATCTTTTATTTCCTTCAGTATCAGATGCAGTAAAATTACAAAGAGAAGCTCTGTAGAAGCTCTGACCTCAGTGCTCAACTCAGAAACCTCCAGTCTGAGAGAACTGCATCTGACTGTCAATACACTGAATCTGTCCTGGAATAAACTAGAAGACTCAGGAGTGAAGCGTCTCTCTGCTCTACTGGAGAATCCTGAGTGTAAAGTGAAAGATCTGAGGTAAGATCATCTCTCTGAGAGACACAAGAACTCACTAAAAGCTGCAGTGAATTGTTGTATACAGTGTTGTTTTTCAGGTGAAATTTGCTGTAGCAGTACAACATCCAGAACAAATCTATCAGTAATGAAACTTCTCACTTCCACTAATCATTAATGCACTGAGAATTAGATCCATGTGTGAATAAAACTCCAGTTAAACAGAGAGAAAGAACCTGATTCATGACTTTGAACAGAAAGCAGCAATACCTTTACACCTCTTGTACACATAATGACAGGAATCTCAATCACAGCAATAATCATTGGTCAGGTTTAATATGATCTTGTGATTGGAGAGAAGGGAGACGGTCCACCATAACACACACATCATCTTCAAATCATCATCATTGCTTTTTCAACCTGTTTCTAGACGTCTTACCATATTATTCTTCATTGTCAGAGATTCCCCTCTGCTCCGTTTGCAGAATGATGAAGTGTGTGTCAGCTTGTATTGCTCTGGACTTCCCAGTTCCATTCTCTGTTTCTCAGAGCGACGTGTGTTTGTGCTGCTGCTCTCCTTCATCTCATCTTCTTTTACAACTTCTTTATAGAACTGCAAATGTTTAAGCTCTTCTAAGAGTAAAAAAACCCACATTTACTTCTGTTTTTCTCCACATTCATTTGGTCATTAGTGCTGCTCTACTTCTAATCCCCCTGCTGTGAAAATGAGCTGAAATACACCTTACACTGCCACCTACTGGTCATTTACTGCAGTTTTCTTGTGTCAGCAGTCTGAGATGAAGTGTAGTACAAATATTTATCTCTATTAAATCATCTTCAAATTCATTTATTTTCATTGATAAATTATATATTTTTGATTTACTTTGTAAGTCCTGGAGAAATCTGCTGCAACTTATTTTACAGAAATGAAATCTGTCCATTTTGTAGTCGGGCAACTCGCACTACATGACTGTCTAGACGAGGACTTCCATCAGTGTCTGTGACTGGTTCTCACACCAACACTGCAGGAACGAGGGAGAACAAAAGGATGTGTAATGTGTAGAAACTGAGAGAGTGAAGTGTGTGTCATTGTGTATCTGCAGGTTGGAGCAGTGTGGAGTATCAGATGAAGGCTGTGCTGCTCTCGCTTCAGCTCTGAGATCAAACCCCTCACACCTGAGAGATCTTAATCTGTCTGGGAATAAAGTAGGAGACTCAGGAGTGAAGTGTCTCTCTGCTGTACTGGAGAATCTTTACTGTAAACTGGAGATACTGTGGTAAGATCATCTCTCTGAGAGTCACATGACCTGCTCCTCAGTAACACACATTCTCTAATAGTGAGACTGAAGCAGAGCTTTTAGGTTCAGCATCAATGTTCTGAGGAGGAACTTTTAGTTTTTTTGTTAGTTTAAATTAGTGGTAATTGACCACACACACACACACACACACACACACACACACACACACATATTCACACACACACACACATTCACACTCACACTCGCACACCAGACTCTGGAATGAACAGCGCTGTGGTGATTTTTTTTAGAGAACATTGAGAAAGTAAACAGGGTGGTGAAAATTGAGTTGTTATTCAGGAGACGTTTACTCCAGTAATTCCCTCAGTCCAACCGGCAAAAAAGATCATTCTGTCCAATGTTCCCCCGTTTATAAAAAGATGAATTGTTGATAACGGAATTGTCTAGATATGGAAAAATTGTTTCACAAATGAGGAAAGTTCTGCTCGGCTGTAAATCCCCTTTACTTACACATGTAGTCTCCTTTAGACCACAAGTCTTTATGGAGCTTAAAAGTGAAGTAGAGGATCTAAGTGTGGCTTTAAATTCAGAATCGATGGCTTTGACTATGTTGTGTATGTAAGTTCTGAGACTATGAGATGTTTTAAGTGTGGAGAGGAGGAGCACATTAGAAGTTTGTGTCGTGTACAGACCGCGGATAACAGCGCTCACGTAGCGGCTGATGAACAGGCTGGAGATACTGTTCTCACTGGTTCTGCTGAATGTGATCAGGCTGGAGATACTGTTCTCACTGGTTCTGCTGAATGTGATCATGCTGGAGATACTGTTCTCACTGGTTCTGCTGAATGGGATCAGGCTGGAGATACTGTTCTCACTGGTTCTGCTGAATGTGATCAGGCTGAAGATACTGTTCTCACTGGTTCTGTTGAATGTGATCATGCTGGAGATACTGTTCTCACTGGTTCTGCTGAATGTGATCAGGCTGGAGATACTGTTCTCACTGGTTCGGCTGAATGTGATCAGGCTGGAGATACTGTTCTCACTGGTTCTGTTGAATGGGATCATGCTGGAGATACTGTTCTCACTGGTTCTGTTGAATGTGATCATGCTGGAGATACTGTTCTCACTGGTTCTGCTGAATGTGATCAGGCTGGAGATACTGTTCTCACTGGTTCAGCTGAATGTGATCAGGCTGGAGATACTGTTCTCACTGGTTCGGCTGAATATGATCAGGCTGAAGGTGCGTCTATTGTGCCAGAGGCAGGAACGAGTGATGCCGGGGGGAGAACCTGAGGTGACAGAGGGGGAAACAGTAATAGATACTGTCAAAGCAGCTAAACAGGTGAGTGAAGAAGAAATGAATACAGATTATGTGAGTGATGATGCACTGTTTAAAACACCTCCTGAAAAAGGAATAAAGTAAGGATGAGGAATAAAAAGTTAAAACAATGGTCTGAAACACAAGCTAATGAATGTGATGATGTTGAAAGTCCTGTTGAAGATTCTGACAGTGAAACTCTGGACAATAAGAGCAGAGGGAATACATGTACCGTATTTTTTGGACTATAAGCCGCTACTTTTTTCCCACGTTTTGAACCCCACGGCTTAAACAACGAAGCGGCTTATTTATGAATTTCACAAACTTCAAGCCAAAAAACTGAACCCCATACCATTAGACCAATGACATTTTTAAACGGAAACTAAAAAAACGCACCTCACCTGTGTTCTGAGCTGAACGGCTTCGGGAGAAAAAACTTTTTTTTAAACCCACGACGATGCCAAAAGATAAACGAGAGAGAAATAGTTGTGAAAGGAAGGAGAAAGACACTAAACAATGACTTTCTTGGTCGGCTACTGTTTAGATACAAGCCGTTGAGTCTGGGTGAAGGGAGAGCTCACTAACTCCAGTTGCAACAGAAATCATATAAGCACAGACAGGTTTCCAAAACTCGTGCTTTTTTATTTTTCTTGGCAACAGCATTACGGGTTAGTCAAAGAAACTTAGAACTGAGCATCAGAAAATAATAAGGACATATTCCTCGGTCTCCACACATGCAGTAATAGCGGAAAAATGAGGCGCCAGGCTATTCCAAAAATACCGCTATGCTCTTAAAGGAAGCGCAACATATTTCACCCATCTTTCATTAAAGCCTGTGTAAAGTTCATTAGTTTCAATGTAGACATTACTTTCAATGTAGGCTTATAGACAGGTATGGCTTATTTATGTTTAAAATAAAAATCTTTGTCAAATTTAGTGGCTTATATATGGGTGCACTTTATAGTCCGGAAATTACGGTAGTGACTATTCTTTTGATAAAGTCAAATCTTTTTCACAAAGATCAATAAAGATAAAAAATGTGCAGGTTACAGATTTTTTTCCTGATGGCAAAATGTTTCTTGATTCTGTTGGGTATTAATGAGAAGTGAGGGTGAAGAAATGTTCCCCGTTCAGGAAATATATAGATGAAGGAAAATGACTGCTAAATGAAGATCAGAACTTCAGGCAGAGGATGGGTTTAAAACAATGTAGTTTTCTCTGCCTTCACATGCTGAAATTTGTCTTGTGTGTAATCCTTCTCTCATTTTTCTTTATGAGTGTGGTGAGAAAAGGCTCTCTTAATATGAATGCTGCACGAGATGCTTATAGAAGGGCATTGTTATTTGAATTATTAAGAAAAAGACAATTTATGTGATGTTTATTCAGGAGACACACAGTGATGTTTTAAATTAAATGAATTGGAGGAAAGAAGGGGAAGGGGTGGTGGTGTGCTCTCACATCAGCTCTTCTAGAGGAGGGGTAGCTGTGTATTCTGCTGCACATTTCACTCCTGTCTCTTTTGAGGTGAAGCAAGAAATTGCTGGTAGACTAATTTTTGTACGTGCACAGTTTGAAAAATGTAATGTGGGTTTATTAATGTATTTGCTCCTAATAATGCTAATAACAGTTTGTTTTCTTCATGATCTTAATGGAATTTTGCAGAGTTGTAATTTAGATGAATGTGTTTTTAGGTGGTGATTTTAATTGTACTGAGAATTGTGTATTAGATCAAAATCACGCTGAGCCCCATGTAGCTTCCAGCCGTGCCATGTGCACTTTGACTGAAACCCATAAACTGTGTGATGTATGGAGACGTTTAAACAACAATAATAAACAATATACATGGTTGCACACTCAAGAGAATGTTATTTCTTTGGCTAGATTAGAGCGACTCTACTGTTTTAAACATCATTTTAATATTGTGAAGAGCTGTGGAATTAGTCCTTCTGGGGTTTCTGATCATGATATTGTTATTTGTAGTGTTTATATCAAATATAAGGTCAAAGAGTTCCTATTGGGATTTTAACATCTCTTTGTTGTGTGATGCAAAGTTTAATGAGGTTTTTCGAATTTAAATAAAAAAAAATTGAAATAAAAAAAGAGTTTATAAATGTAAAACAATGGTGGGATGTTGAAAAAGTTTAAATTAAGTTATTATATCAACAGTATACTTTCAATGTCTCTAAAAATATTACACAAAAAAATTAAAGAACTTGAAGAGGAAATTGTAGAGGTGCAAACAACTTTGGAGTCACTGGAGAACAAAATAGTGTTGATGTTCTCAAGTCCAAAAGGATGGTACTTGCAGACCTGTTAGGCGTGAAGGCAAAAGGTGAATTGGTCAGGTCACGCTACCAAAACTGAGCACAAATGGATGCCCCATCCAAATTCTTTTTTTCATTTGGAAAGAAAGAATGGCCAGAGTAGATCCATTCACTCATTGTGATCAGAGAACGGGCAGGAGCTTACAGTGCTGTCTGAAATAAGATGAAGGGCTGGAAGGTTCTATAAGGATCTGTATGAGAGTGAATATAAAGATGATGAGGAAATGTCTGCCAGTTTTTATCAATGTTTACCGAAGCTTCCAAAAAAGTCAAAGGAGGCACTAGAGAAGCCTTTGTGAGCACAAGAGCTATGGAAGGCATTGGAGATTATAGAGAGTAGAAAAGCTCCAGTACTTGATGCCTTTTGGGAGGTGTTGGGTGAGGATCTCTTGGATGTTCTCATTGAGAGCATAGCTGAGCTTTGATTACTCTACTACCCAAGAAAGGTGACCTTCAAGAAATTAAGAACTGGAGACCAGTGAGCCTGTTGTGCTCCGATCTGAAAATCTTTTCTAAAACTCTGGCAAATAGATTAAGGGAAGTGATGGGGGACATCATACATCCTGACCAGATGTATTGTGTGCCTGGTAGGTCTATTTCTGAAAACATTTTTCTTGTTGGAGATGTAATAGAGGTTGCTGGCCTATTGGGCATTAATTTAGGGCTCATCTCCATTGATCAAGAAATAGCTTTTGATAGGGTTGAGCACCAATATCTTTGAAACACCTTTGATGTTCTTGCTTTTGGCCCAGGTTTTATTAGAGGAAAAAGTGTTCTATAAAGACATTGATAGTATGCTAAAAATCAATGGTGGTTTGTCTGCCCCTTTTAGTGTTAACAGGGGCATCAGACAAGGTTGTGACTTTCTGGAACACTTTACTCCTTAGCAATTGAACCATTATTAAACAAATGATGGTCTTATATAGAAGGCCTACTGTTACCTCATGTCAATCTGCAACATCAGAGTTCAGCTTATGCTGCTGATGGAATGATGATAGTCAATGGGCAGAATGATATAAATACTCGAGTAAAAATCATTCAAGAGTTTGGAAATGTATCTGCTGCTGAAATAAATTGGAGTAAGAGTGATGCCTTAATTGTTGGAAAATGGGAGAAGGGGCCACTGTTATTACCTAGTGGGTTAATTTGGAAAAAAGGAGGTCTTTAATATGTAGGAGTGTTTATTGGAGATGCTGTCACACAAGAAAAGAACTGGTTTGGGTTGGTTTAAAATAGAGGGCAGGTTAAAAAAATGAAAGTGTATTCATACACAAATCCTAAAATTCCTTTAGAGGACGTGTTTCAATAATGAACAATTTGGCTGCTTCAACATTGTGGCACAGATTTGTGTGTGTAGACCCTCCTTTCGGTCTGCTTTCCAGATTACAAGCAACGCTGGTG
Source organism: Silurus meridionalis (assembly GCF_014805685.1). NCBI lineage: Eukaryota > Metazoa > Chordata > Actinopteri > Siluriformes > Siluridae > Silurus > Silurus meridionalis. The sequence continues at coordinate 2,751,240 of NC_060906.1, read as the reverse complement.
GACTTTTTTTGGGATTGGCTTCACTGGGTCCCTTAAAGTGTACTTTTCTTGCCTGTGGAAAAAGGAGGTCAAGGTCTGGTGCATCTGTTTAGTAGACCTGCAACTTTTCGCTTGCAGTTTATCCAGAGACTGTTAACTGGGCCTGAAGATCTAGTTTGGAGGAAAGTGGCTCAGAACATATTACAGCAGATCGATGGACTTGGATTTGACAGTACTCTGGTATTTACGGATCACAAACAATCGAATTTCAAAGGACTTGCTTCTTTTTATCATGGACTATTTAAAATGTGGGGGTTTTCAGATTTATCAGGGTTTGTAAAACAGAGTCATTGTTTTGGTTGCTTGAGGAGCCTCTGGTTAAAGGATCTCGCTTTGACTTATCAAATGTGTTTGACAGGTCTTTCATTAATACTTTGTGGCTCTGGTATGGTAAGGTTAAGGAACGTAATTGATGTGGCTGAGCCTCATTTAAGTGATGGTCTTGCACTGGTCGCCATTTTAGGTCAGAGGTCTTCACGCCAAACTGAATTTATTTAAAAAACTGTGAAAAAAAAGATCAACAGAGGAAGAATTAATTATGTTACAAAACTTTGCTGATGGAAGTCTGATTCCAGATATAAAATATCCCTTTCCCAAAATCACCATTTCTCCTGATTTAAGAGGTATGTGTAGCACACTGCTGGATATAGAAGGTCTAAAATATATGGATCTGAGTTTAGCTGAAGGAAAAGAGCTTTCAGGATTTTAGGAAAACTTCTCTCCTACTGCTTTTATTTTAGGATTGAGATATTGTCAAAAGCAGAGAATAAAATGGCAGTTGATTAATTTTATTGTTGGACAAGAAAAAATTGCAATATATGTCACAAGGAGAAACAGAATTGAAAACAGACCAAATCAAGATGTTGTAACTGTTTTTAAAGCTTTTTTAAAAGCTAGAGTGAGTGTTCAATTGAAGTTCTTCATTTTTTTCTGTGGAAAGTTTTACTTTCGCTTTCGGATCTCCCAGTTTTTCGGATTTTTGCCTGCCCTTGGTTTTCGGATTTTTGGATAAAGATCCCTTTAGCTCTGTTCTCTGGCTCTCTACCTCAGTATGTTTTCGGACTCGCTTCATTTCTCTGACGTGCCCCATTCGCGCTCCCGGTGCCCGGATGTTCAACATTACCCCAGTGAGTGCCACGACTGTGTGTTCAAAGGTTTTCGGACATTATTGCTTTCCTGCCTGTTCTATCCTCCTCACCCTTTTCTTCTACTTTAACCCTGTGTGTGTGTGTGTGCCGTGACTGTGTTTTGTTCTGAAGTATTTGGACATTAAATATTTCCTGCCTGTGCTAAAGACCAGGTCATGCTTGGTTTCACCTGGCTCTGCAAGCACAACCCCCCACTAGATTGGTCCAGCAGTCGGGTTCTCGATTGGGAAACCTATTGCCAATCTCACAGCCTCACTCCATCTTCCCCTAGGCCGGTCTTATGCACCCTGGAGATTCCCCCGACCTCAGTTCGGTTCCTTCTGTCTATCATGACCTCTGGGCAGTGTTTAGCAAAAGACTCAAGCCTCTTCCTTGCCCCCGCACCGGCCCTACTATTGCTCCATTGATCTCCTGCCAGGAACTATGCCACCCCGTGCCTAGCTTTACCACCTTTCAGCAAACGAGCAGGCAGCCATTACCCAATACATTCAGGACTTGCTGGCTTCCATCATTATCTGTCCGTCCTCCTCTCCAGCAGGCGCTGGGTTATTCTTTGTGGAAAAGAAGTACAAGAGCCTCCGTCATTGCATCGACTATCGGGGCTAAGTGCCATAACTGTCAAGAAACGGTACCCCATGATGTTTTCTGCAATCGACTCTCTCCAGGGCTCTATCATCTTCACCAAACTGGACCTCCATAGCGCCTACCACCTTGTCCGTATCCGGGAGGGGAAGACGGCGTTCAATACCCCGTCAGGGCATTATGTGTACCTTGTTATGCCATTTGGCCTCACAAATGCGCCAGCGGTCTTCCAGGCGTTGGTAAACGACGTTCTTTTACACATGCTCATGTTCTCACGCTCTAGAGACGAACATGTCCACCATGAGATCTAGTGAGGACTCTTGCTGCTGCATTCTGAACTAACTGAACGTGTGTGTGTGTGTGAGAGAGAGCACTGCATTGTGGGAAATCGCTGCACTGCATTGTGGGAAACTGCTGCAGTTCACCAGAACTACAAACAAACACTACAGTAATCACATTAAGGTACGTAATTTCTCTATTATGGCGAACATCCAGTTCACTCAGTGTGTGAAGTGTGACATGTTTAGTCAGTCAATTTTATCTGTGAGAAGTGTAAGCTAGTTTGCTCTTTGACGGAGAAGATCTTAGCATTAGAGGAGCGCATCCAGAGTCTAGAGAGAAGTAGTGAGTGTGAGAGCAGTCCAAGTTCTGCAGGGGAAAGTCTGGATGCCCTAGGTGAAGGTACTATTCCCCCGACTCCGGCATTAGAGCCCTCGCAGCGGGGCGAATGGGTGACGACTCGGCGGCATACTCGCAAAGCCAAAGCTAACGCTAAGGCTCGCCCACGGGAGCACCATTCCTCTCCGCTTCACGTGTCCAAAAGGTTTGCTCTCCTCAGTGAAGCACCCGCTGAGAAACCTGAAAGAGCTCTGGTTTTAGGAGACTCCATTCTGAGGCACGTGAAACTAGCTAGACCTTTAGGGCACCAGCAGCACAGGTTATGTGTATACCGGGAGCCAGGCGCGGACATAGCAGGTCAGCTTAGATTCTTAGGAAAGCACAGGTTCTCTAAGATAGTTTTTCACACAGGAGCTAATGATATACGCCTTCGACAGTCAGAGGTTACTAAGAGTAACATTATAGAGGTGTGTAAATTAGCGAAGGCAATGTCCGATGCTGTAGTATGCTCTGGCCCCATCCCAATGCGACGTGGCGATGTAGCCTACAGCAGGTTATGGTCGCTGAACTGCTGGATGTCCGAGTGGTGCTCCAAAAACAATGTGGGCTTCATTAATAATTGGAGCATTTTTGAGGGCAAGGCTGGCCTGTTAGGGCGGGACGGTGTCCATCCCACCCGGGAAGGTGCTGCTCTCATTTCTTGTAGTATAGGTCATAGTCTCAGAACAGCACTAGTTAACAAGTGACTGTCTAGAGCCAAGGCCAGGAGCAGACAGACAGGCTAAACCGACCGCCTGCTAGCTGCACAGAGTCGCCACCAGGATCCACCATATTGAGACTGTGTCTGTCCCCCGAGCAAAACCAAAATATAGGAACTATCAGAAAGTCTGTTTAAGTAACCTGATTAACATTAAATTAAATAGGACTGAACGCACAGCCAGCACCTCTGATCTAAAAATAGGATTGTTGAATATTAGATCTCTCACGCCAAAAGCGCTTACTATAAACGAAATTATTACCGACCAGGAGTTTAATATAATGTGTTTGACAGAAACGTGGATTAAATCGAATGAATATGTAGCATTAAATGAGGCGAGTCCTCCTGGGTATAGTTACATACACCAACCCCGTCTAAATGGCAGAGGAGGCGGAGTAGCAGCTATTTATAATAATAATCTAAACGTCACACAAAAGACTAAACACAAATGTAAAACATTTGAAGTTCTCTACACCAACATAAAATATTCAGTGTCTGAAAGCAGGTCAAGTCAGTTAATTCCACTAATTATTATTTATAGGCCCCCAGGGCCCTACTCTGATTTTCTGATAGAATTTGCAGATTTCATTACAAATCTAGCTACTTCTTTAGACAAAGCATTAATTGTTGGAGACTTTAATATTCATTTTGATAATCAGGAAGACTCCTTAAGAGCAGCAGTTGTGTCCATTCTAGATTCAGTCGGAATTAATCAGAATGTTATAGGACCCACTCATAGTGGTGGACACACTCTCGACTTGTTGTTAACATTTGGATTAAAAATAAAAAACTTAGTCATAATTCCACAGTCTGAAGCTATTTCAGACCATTATCTAATCTCGTTTAAAATTTGCCTTAGTCATCGTGATTTCTACCTCACCACGTTACCGTGTTAAGCGTACTTTCACGTCAGCTACAGCAGCGCGTTTTATTAATTATCTTCCCGATATTACGATATTAGATAGATCTCCGTCAGACCCCGCAGAGCTCGACTGGGCCACTGAACATCTAGAAACAACGTTACGTTACACTCTAGATGATGTAGCTCCCCTTAAGACCAAAATGATCAGGGAGAAAAAATTAGCACAGTGGTATAATGATCATACGCGCACCTTAAAACAGACCACTCGAAAACTAGAGCGTAAATGGCGCCAAACAAAATTAACAGTATTTCAAATAGCATGGAAGGAGAGCCTCCTAAATTATAGAAAATCTCTTAGTGCTGCCAGATCAGCATATTTCTCCACCCTCATAGAAAATAACAAGCATAATCCTAGATTTTTATTCAGCACGGTAGCAAAATTAACAGGGAATAAAAGCACTGCGCTAACAAGCACACCATCAATAGGTAGTAATGATTTCATGAACTTTTTTAATAATAAAATTGAAAACATCAGGCAAGAAATCCAGACGGTTAATATAAATCCAAATTATTTTACAAGTAACCCTGTAGACAGCAGTGTCATTATAGCAGACAATCAATTACAAAGCTTCACTACTATTCATGAGAGTGACTTAATTTCATTAATCTCCTCATCAAAATCATCAACCTGTATTCTCGATCCCTTGCCTACTAGTTTCTTTAAACAGATAGCTCCAGAGGTAATCAAACCTGTTTTAAAATAATTAACTCTTCCATTAGCACTGGTTATGTACCGAAATCCTTCAAACTGGCAGTTATCCACCCCCTTATTAAGAAACCTGACCTTGACCCATGTCAGTTGTCCAACTACAGACCGATATCAAATCTCCCCTTTATATCCAAAATTTTAGAAAAGGTTGTAGCACAGCAGTTATGCTCACATCTGCTTATGAATAACATTTTGAAATGTATCAGTCAGGATTTCGGCCTCATCATAGCACAGAGACGGCGCTAGTTAAGGTGGTAAATGACCTGTTATTGGCCTCTGATCAGGGTTTTGTCTCCTTACTTGTTTTGCTCGACCTTAGTGCAGCTTTTGACACCATTGATCACACTATACTGCTTGCTAGACTTGAGAATGTTGTAGGAATAAAGGAACAGCTCTCTCTTGGCTCAGGTCTTATTTGACTGATCGCTATCAGTTTGTGGATGTAAATGGTGAGTTCTCCACGCTCTATGAGGTAAAGTTTGGTGTTCCTCAAGGATCTGTCTTAGGCCCACTGCTTTTCTCTTTATATATGCTGCCTCTTGGTGAAATTATTCATAAACATGGGATTCGCTTCCATTGCTATGCTGATGACACACAGCTGTATATTTCAGCAAAGCCAGATGAGAGAGATCAGCTTAACAATGTTGAGAAGTGTGTAAAGGACATTAGACAGTGGATGCTTAATAACTTTCTTCTGCTCAACTCAGATAAGACGGAAGTACTTTTACTAGGACCACATGCAGCTAGAAGTAAACTTTCTGATTACGTAGCATCTCTGGATGGTGTTTCTGTTTCAGCATGTACGGCTGTCAAAGACCTTGGTGTGATTATTGACCCGAGTCTTTCCTTTGAGTCTCACGTGAATAATATCACCAGAATCGCCTTCTTTCACCTTAGAAATATTGCTAAGATTAGAAATATGATGTCGTTACAGGATGCAGAAAACTGGTTCATGCTTTTGTTACTTCTAGATTAGACTACTGTAACGCTTTACTGTCTGGGTGTGCGAGTAAGTGCATCAATAAGCTTCAGTTAATCCAGAATGCAGCAGCAAGGGTCCTCACTAGATCTAGGAAATATGACCACATCACCCTGTTTTAATCAGTCTACACTGGCTCCCAATCAAATCTCGCATTGACTATAAAATATTACTACTGACGTATAAAGCACTCAATGGTCTCGCACCGCAGTATCTGAGTGAACTTCTGTACCAGTATGATCCTCCACGCCTACTTAGATCAAAAGGTGCTGGCTATCTGTTGGTTCCTCAAATAATGAAGACTACAGCAGGGGGCAGATCTTTCTCTTATAAAGCCCCACAGTTATGGAACAGCCTTCCAATCAGTGTTCGGGACTCAGACACAGTCTCAGTGTTCAAGTCGAGGTTGAAAACGTATTTATTTAGTCAAGCCTTTTATCAGTAGATTTCTTAGGTAAAGGCACAGATCTGGAGGAACATGGATATAGAGTGTTTGGTGAACTGGTATATTTGTATGCTGTCGTCCCTCACATTCACACGTTCACTCAGGTTTGTTGACGGTGGTGTGGTGGGTCGTCTCTTATCCCAGAGATCCCTCATGTCTGTGTTACCTTCTGGTTCTCCCTTTTAGTTATGCTGCCATAGCGAGTCTTGCCGGAGTCCAAACTGCACAGTGACATTAACTTTCGTACACCAATAGTTACACTTAATAATCCATATCCTTCTCTTCCCGTCACCCTCTCTCTCTCTCTCTCTCTCTCTCTCTCTCTTTCGGTCGAGTTAAACATGCTCCTGAGGCTCCAGTGACCAGTGTTCCTGCCCTCTCCTCCTTGGATCTTCACACTTCTGTGCAGCTCGGACGGTCTCTTAATTCCGGAGTAGAACGGGTGCTTTGAGGACGGATTGGACTGTAGTTGGTGTCGGCGGTCTGCACTGACTCGGGAGTGCAGTTTGCTTCTGATCATCATCACTGTACCCCACAACATTGTATATCTGCTTCAAATGGACATTTGGTGCAACCCAGATGAGGATGGGTTCCCTCTTGAGTCTGGTTCCTCTCAAGGTTTCTTCCTTATGCCATCTCGGGGAGTTTTTCCTTGCCACAGTTGCTCATCAGGGACAAACATACTTACAAAGAACATATTTATGTTTAATCACCACATTATCTGTGTAAAGCTGCTTTGAGACAATGTTCATTGTTAAAAGCGCTATACAAATAAAAATGAATTGAATTGAATTGAATGTGCGTTGGGTACTCGGGTGGCTCCTCCAGAATGTATTATACGTCAAGGCGGAGAAATGCGATTTCCATGTGTCCAGCACCACCTTCCTTGGATTTGTCCTTTTAGCCGATAATGTCCAGATGGACCAAGCCAGGATTCAGGAGGTAAAGGACTGGCCCAATTACAGAGGTTTTTGGGTTTTGCTAATTTCTATCGGCGGTTTATCAGGGTCTATAGCTCCATCGCGGCCCCCTTTCACTCACTCACCTCCATACGTCAGGCCTTTAACTGGAACCCAGAGGCTGAACTGGCCTTTACCAAACTGAAGAGTCTTTTCACCTCAGCCCCTGTCCTGACCCTTCCGGATCCAACCCGCCAATTCGTGGTGGAGGTGGATGCCTCATATCTGGGTGAAGGGGCCATTCTGTCTCATAGAGGTGCCCGTGACCATGGCCTGCACACGTGCGCATTCTTTTCCCACTGTCTCAGCCGATCACCAACAGAACTACCCTGTTGGTGATCGTGAGATCTTGGCTGTTAAGTTGGCCCTGAAGGAGTGGTGTCATTGGCTGGAGGGGTCCGAAGTTCCATTTCTTGTCTGGACCGATCATCGAAATTTGGAATATATGCGGACTGCCAAGCACCTGAATCCATGTCAAGCACGTTGGGGACTGTTCTTCGGGCGATTTAACTTCTCCTTGTCCTACCGGCCGGAGTCGCTAAATGGGAAGCCTAACGCCTTGTCCTGTTTCCACCACCCGACCCCATACTTCCCACCACTGTTACTGTCCGCACCACGGACGTTCAACCTTTCCCCAGTGAGTGTGTGTGTTCAAAAGTTTTCTGACATTTTCTGACAAGTTTTCTACTTTAACCCTGTTTGTGCTGCGACTGTGTTTTGTTCTGAAGTATTCGGACATATTTCCTGCCTGTGCTAAACCCTCCTTTCCTGATTCTTATCGTCTGGTGCATCCTGCATTTGGGTCCTCTCATCCACACACCTAATCACCTGAGTTAGTTGACAGTAATTGTTGAAGAATGAACTTTTGATATGTTGTTAATTTGAGTTTTGGGTTTATGTTTTGACTTTGCTTGTTTGTTTGATTTGTTTTTGACTTAAGTTGGTTTGTATGTATATTTTTAATAAAGGTGTATGAAATCTCTCTCTCTCTCACACACACACACACACATACACTCACTCACACACAGACAAACTCACACACACACACACACACACACTCACTCTTTCTCTTTTTCTCACACACACACACTCACAAACACAATCACACACACACACACACTCTCTCTCTCTCTCTCTCTCTCTTTCACACACACTCATACACACACTCATACACACTCACATACTTTCTTTATCTCTCTCTCTCTCTCTCTCTCTCTCTCTCTCTCTCACACACACACACACACACACACACACACACACTGCATAAAAGAAACAGACAGTTCTTGTCACTGAATAAACTGTTTCAATATACACACTCATTTTAAAACACACAGGATGTGTAATGTGTAGAAACTGAGAGAGTGAAGTGTGTGTCATTGTGTATCTGCAGGTTGCGTTATTGTGAAGTATCAGATGAAGGCTGTGCTGCTCTCGCTTCAGCTCTGAGATCAAACCCCTCACACCTGAGAAAACTGAATCTGACTGGGAATAAAGTAGGAGACTCAGGAGTGAAGTGTCTCTCTGCTGTACTGGAGAATCCTCACTGTAAACTGGAGATACTGAGGTAAGATCAGCTCTCTGAGAGTCACATGACCTGTTTCTCAGTAACACACATTCTCTAATAGTGAGACTGAAGCAGAGCTTTTAGGTTCAGCATCAATGTTCTGAGGAGGAACTTTATAGTTTTATTTTTTTAGTTTTGTTTGTTAGTTTAAATTAGTGTTGATTGACCTCACTCACTCACTCACTGTCTCTCTTTCTCACACACACACACACACACACACACACACACACACACACACACACACACACTGCATAAAAGAACAGACTTTTTCTTGTCACTGAATAAACCCTTTTAATATTCAGTTTATTTATCTGAATTCTCTCATTTACACAATCTATTGTTTATATTTCTGCTACCATCCATCCATCTATCCATCCACCCATCCATTCACACATCCATCCATCCACACATCCATCCATCCATCCATCCATCCATCCATCCATCCATCCATCCATCCATTAATCCTTCCCACTCATTTTAAAACACACAAAGGATGTGTAATGTGTAGAAACTGAGAGAGTGAAGTGTGTGTCATTGTGTATCTGCAGGTTGTATAATTGTGGAGTATCAGATGAAGGCTGTGCTGCTCTCGCTTCAGCTCTGAGATCAAACCCCTCACACCTGAGAGAACTGGATCTGTCTGATAATAAAGTAGGAGACTCAGGAGTGAAGTGTCTCTCTGCTGTACTGGAGAATCCTCACTGTAAACTGGAGATACTGGGGTAAGATCATCTCTCTGAGAGTCACATGACCTGTTTCTCAGTAACACACATTCTCTAATAGTGAGACTGAAGCAGAGCTTTTAGGTTCAGCATCAATGTTCTGAGGAGGAACTTTATAGTTTTATTTTTTTAGTTTTGTTTGTTAGTTTAAATTAGTGTTGATTGACCTCACTCACTCACTCACTCACTCACTCACTGTCTCTCTTTCTCACACACACACACACACACACACACACACACACACACACACACACACACACACACACACTGCATAAAAGAACAGACTTTTTCTTGTCACTGAATAAACCCTTTTAATATTCAGTTTATTTATCTGAATTCTCTCATTTACACAATCTATTGTTTATATTTCTGCTACCATCCATCCATCTATCCATCCACCCATCCATTCACACATCCATCCATCCACACATCCATCCGTACATCCTTCCATCCATCCATCCATCCATCCATCCATCCATCCATTAATCCTTCCCACTCATTTTAAAACACACAAAGGATGTGTAATGTGTAGAAACTGAGAGAGTGAAGTGTGTGTCATTGTGTATCTGCAGGTTGTATAATTGTGGAGTATCAGATGAAGGCTGTGCTGCTCTCGCTTCAGCTCTGAGATCAAACCCCTCACACCTGAGAGAACTGGATCTGTCTGATAATAAAGTAGGAGACTCAGGAGTGAAGTTTCTCTCTGCTGTACTGGAGAATCCTCACTGTAAACTGGAGATACTGAGGTAAGATCATCTCTCTGAGAGTCACATGACCTGCTCCTCAGTAACACACATTCTCTAATTGTGAGACTGAAGCAGAGCTTTTAGGTTCAGCTTTTTATTGACTTTTGTATTGTTTTAGTTTCTAATCTCTAATAAATGTACAAAAGTATTGATATAAATGTGATTGTGACGAGGCAGAATAATGAAGAAAGAGAAGATGATCTAATATCTAACAAGCTACAAAAATCCCTTAGTGTAGAATTGAGCTGTTGTAAAATTTTATTGCAGCTCAAAAGTCTATTTCCAGTAGATTAACACCTGAAAATACTGTCTGGAGCTGAAGAACCTACAGCTTTTTTTACTCCACATTCAGTTTTCAAACATCTCACTTTACATGTTTCTTATTTTCTCTCTCTTGATCAGTGATGTGAGTGTGATGGTCAGTGATGTGTGTGTGATGGTCAGTGATGTGAGTGTGTGATGGTCAGTGATGAGTGTGTAATGGTCAGTGATGTGAGTGTGATGGTCAGTGATGTGAGTGTTATGGTCAGCGATGTGAGTGTTATGGTCTGTGATGAGTGTGATGGTCAGTGATGTGACTTTAATGGTAAGTGATGAGTGTGATGGTCAGTGATGTAAATGTTATAGTCAGTGATGTGACTGTAATGGTCAGTGATGTGAATGTGATGGTCAGTGATGTGAATGTGATGGTCAGTGATATGTGTGATGGTCAGTGATGTGTGTGATGGTCAGTGATGTGAGCGTAATGGTAAGTGATGTGAGTGTGATGGTCAGTGATGTGAGTGTGATGGTCAGTGATGAGTGTGATGGTCAGTGATGTGAGTGTAATGGTCAGTGATGAGTGTGATGGTCAGTGATGTGAATGTGATGGTCAGTGATGGTCAGTGATGTGAGTGTGATGGTCAGTGATGTGAGCAGAATGGTAAGTGATGTGACTTTAATGGTCAGTGATGAGTGTAATGGTCAGTGATGAGTGTGATGGTCAGTGATGAGTGTGATAGTCAGTGATGTGACTGTAATGGTCAGTGATGTGAATGTGATGGTCAGTGATGTGAGTGTGATGGTCAGTGATATGTGTGATGGTCAGTGATGTGTGTGATGGTCAGTGATGTGACTGTAATGGTCAGTGATGTGAGTGTGATGCTCAGTGATAAGTGTGATGGTCAGTGATGAGTGTGATGGTCAGTGATGTGACTGTAATGGTCAGTGATGTGAGTGTGATGCTCAGTGATAAGTGTGATGGTCAGTGATGAGTGTGATGGTCAGTGATGTGAGTGTGATGCTCAGTAATAAGTGTGATGGTCAGTGATGTGACTGTAATGGTAAGTGATGAGCGTAATGGTCAGTGATGTAAATGTGATGGTCAGTAATGAGTGTCATGGTCATTGATTCTGCAGGTGGGATCCCTGAGCGTAAATGAGATAAAGGACAGAAAAAAAGAGAAATACTTCAGAAAGTAAAGGTTTAAAGAAACTGAGTACAGTGGTACTTCGACATACGAGTGCCCTAACATACGAGTTTTTTGAGATACGAGCGGTCACTCGGTCGATTTTATGCTTTGATACGTGAGCAAAAACTTGAGATACGAGCTCAGCCAGAAAGCGAAGATTAAGAAGAAAATTAAAATAAGCAAAGAAGGAAAAGTAAAATTTTTAAAGTTTAGGGATACGAAGTGTGCAGGACTGATAGTAAAAAACGAGTTTTCCCTCCGCCTCCGCTTATCACTTCTCACACACACACACACACTCACACACACGCCACCGGCGTTTTCGTTAGCTCAAGTCGTCTCATATCCAAGGAAAATACACTGAATAAAACTGTATTATATCTTTAAATTCTCTTTTATCATGTTTTTATACAATATTTGTCATTTATAAATACATTTTTCTTATTCAAATACACGTAACAAAAACAACTGGGGCGGCATTTTGGGGGCTCACAGGATGATGTGGAACCAGGAAGATTCTCATAGTGAGAGCTGAAATCAAGCACTTCAATGTTTTGTTTGTAAATATTTCTGCTCCCAACACAGGGTCAGAGAGGGTGAAGCTTTTCTCTAAGTTAGAGAACGTTAGAGAAGAAAACACCAGTAGAGGGACTTTATTCTCCTGGGGGGAGACCACATGCTGAATCAGCAAGAGTAAGAACTAAATCCCTGAACTTCTCAGACAGATGGAGAGAAAACAACCCACAAACACGTCAGTACACGTGGGTGAAGTTCCACACAGGCAGGGTTTCTGCAGCACGTTTAGACATGTTCTACATATCACACACACCATGAGGAACACGCTCACACACTCTGATCTTCTCCCTACACCACTTTCAGACCATAAACTAATCCGAGTCAAGTGGGATTCTTCCCCCGCTCCCCTCTCCTTCCCTCCCTTTCTCTCTCTCTCTGTCTCTTTCTCTCTCTCTCTCTCTCTTTCTGCACATCTGCGGGGAAGGGTGAGCGTGGTGTGTAGAGCCTGAGAGCGGTTGGCGTGTTGCCAATTTTTCAGCGTTTTTTTCATGTGTGTGTCTGTGTACCAGCGTGCCTGTGCGCGTGAGGGCGGAAGGGTGTTTGTGTGTGTGTGTGTGTGTGTGTGTGTGTGTGTGTGTGTGTGTACTAGCATGCCTGTGCGCAGGTGTGTGTGTGTGTGTGTGTGTGTGTGTGTGAGTGTAAGTGAGGGTGTTTAAGAGTTTGAATCGCCGGCACGGCGTGCGGGTGGTGTGCGGGGTGAGTGTAGAGGAGTGTGTGTGAGTGTAGAGGAGTGTGTGTGCGAGTGTGTGAGTGCAGAGGAGTGTGTTTGGAGTGAGTGTGTGAGTGCAGAGGAGTGTTTTTGGAGTGAGTGTGTGTGTAGAGGAGTGTGTGTTAGCTGTTGGAAATGTGGTGGGGAATGAGAATATTGTCTCATATTTATCACATATTTATTCATTATTTCATTTATTAAGTCACCCTGAATTGTATAATATGTGATGTGTAAATAAAGTTATGTAAAAGTAATCTCATCTCTAACCCCTTTTCTCTCTCTCCTCCATCCCTTCTTCTCTCCCTTTCCTCTTTAACTCCCTCTCTCTATCCCTCTCTCTCTCTGATGTGTAATGTGTAGAAACTGAGAGAGTGAAGTGTGTGTCATTGTGTATCTGCAGGTTGTGTGGTTGTGGAGTATCAGATGAAGGCTGTGCTGCTCTCGCTTCAGCTCTGAGATCAAACCCCTCACACCTAAAAGATCTGAATCTGTATAGGAATAATGTAGGAGACTCAGGAGTGAAGATTCTCTCTGATCTGAAGGATGATGAACGTTACAAACTACAGATACTGAAGTGAGTAATAATCTGTTTTATATAAACACTAAAATTGATGTAGTGATTCCACAGCAGTGATCTTTATTAAAAGCAGCAAAAACTCTACAGCCTGGGATTGGAGAAGTGCAGTGATGTGATGCAAATATCTGCTCATGTTCCTCTTCCATCTTCTGCACCGTCTCATTTGTTCTCACTAAATGTTCTACCAAAGATATTATATAAGCATGAAGAAATGTTGAAGGACAAATGATACACTGGAATCAAATCCTGGTTTCCTTGAAGCAGAGATAATTACCTGCTGCTGATCATCAAACACCTCCTTCTAGTTTTCTGTTATTGATTCACTTCTTTCTCTTGTAGATTTTAATGGTGATGAACAATTGTGTGTGAAGACTCCAGTGTTCCTGCATTTCCGTGTCTGCAAACCGAGAACACGTTTATCTACAGGATCTGAGGAGTTGATGTGAAAAAGCCCAGAGCAGAAGGAGTCCAAATCACATGTATTACTTTGTCCTTTAGTTAGTATTTAATAGAGTTTCTATCTTTATGCTACAGGATCAGACCCAATCCATTCTTTATTTTCTCTCTGATCTGATCTCCATTTCTTACTAGTATCAGGTGATCAACCCAGTATGGGATCAGTACCATCTTTAGTGCACACACACACACACACACACACACACACACACACACACACACACACACACACACACACTTGGATGTATATAATATGTATAATGATGTATTATATAATATTTCCTACAAAAAACACCATAAAACTATAATCATTTTATATAAAGTATAGAAGAAAAATAAATGGAGTTTGATTTACTCTTCTTTCTTTCTTTCTTTCTTTCTACACCACTTTTTGGAAATTTCCCCATGAATAAAGTTTTATCTTAAAGGATTATTATCTACATGTGGCGGGGCGGTGGTTGGTGAAAGTCGACACTAGTATACAACTAGAACGGAAAGCAGACTACGCCACCCTGTTTCTATAAACGGGGAAATTTAGACTCGAAATAAAGCACACAGGTTTGTTTCCACTAAACACAGGAGACGTGAATGTAAATA